>NW_025058481.1:0-6394 GCF_019279795.1 Protopterus annectens | reverse complement strand
TGGGGTTTGAGTGGATAAAAGTAAAGGGAAAACCCTTATTTTTGTGGCCTCCAGCTGCTGCAAGTGTCGGGTCAGATACATTCCGAATGGGGCATTGTACTCAATCATTGGTCTGATGAGTGATGAGTAAAGGGAGACTATGACCTCCCTTGATCTAGATGAGAATCCCTTCATGATAAGGTGGCCAATGTAGAAGGTCTTCCTAACTACTTTAGCTACATGGGTGTCGAATGACAGACTACTATCAACCTGGGTCCCCAGGTCCCTGATAACTTCTTCTGTGCTCAGTGGATTGCCACCTATTTGGTAGCTAGGGTAACCTTGTTTTTCCCGAAGGGTATGACTATGCATTTTTTGGCATTTAACTTTAGGCCGTGGTTCTGGCACCAGTTATCCGTTTCTGTGAGACCCTTCTGAAGGATGTCTGTGTCAGATGTGTTTTCTACTATGGCGCCCAGTTTGCAGTCATCTGCAAACATTGTCAGCCATAACCCTCCTGTGTTTGCTTGTACTTCGGAAAAGTAGATGCCGAACAAGAGTGGGCCCAGGACTGAGCCCTGTGGGACACCACTTGTGACAGGCTTTGAGTCTGACATGGCGCCAGCAACTCTGACCCTGTGGGTTCTGTCACTCAGCCAGTTTGCAACCCATCTTGTGGTGTATGGGTTGACATTTAAGCTGATGAGTTTTTCAATGATACCCGAGTGGGGTATTGTGTCGAAGGCCTTAGCCAGATCGAGGTAGGCTGTATGGACTGCCTTTCCCTCATCAATGGCTTTGGTGACTGTTTCGAAAAAGTCTACCAAGTTTAAAAGGCATGATCTGCCTTTGACAAAGCCAAACTGGGTTGGATCCAAAGTCTGCAAATTCCCTATGTCTTTATTTATGAGGTCCATTATGATCCTCTCCATGGCTTTGCAGATAAGGCTTGTCAAGCTAATGGGCGGTAATTTCCAGGGTCGGTGGAGGCACCACCTTTGTGAAGTGGGACCACAGTTGCAGTCGCCCTCCTGGAGTGCGTATCCAGAGGTAAGACTTTGATTAAACAGCTGTCCTAGCTGTGGGTTTAATTCCTCATTGAGTTTGTGGAGCACACAGCCGGGACACCATCAGGTCCCATGGATGCTGTGTTTTTTGCTTTGGAGAGCAGTTCTCACTTGGGCTGGAGATGTTTGGGGGCTGCAATTGTTTGGTATAGATATCTCTCCTTTTGGGGAGGGGAGAAGTTTGCACTGAACCTGTCAGCCAGTATGTTGGCAATGTCTGTAGGATCAGTAATCTTCACATCATTTTGAACTAGCTCTGAGCATATCTGGGAGTTTCCTCCCAGGTTTCTAACATAGCTAAAGAAGGCCTTATGATTGTCTTTTGAGTCTTTAGCTATTTTTCTCTCGAAATTTGCTTTGGATGATTTTATGAGAGCTCTTAGTTTTTTACTTATAGTGATCAAGGGTGTCTTATCTTTTAAGGATTTTGCTCTATCTTGTAGTAGCTTCCTCCTTTTGTTGTAGAGTTTGTTTATGGCTGGGGTCCACCGGACTGGACGCTTTCCTTTGGTACAAAGAGTCTTTGTTTTGCTTGGGATTGCCTTATCCATGCAGTCCTGCAGGTGCTGGTAGAAGGCATTTGTAAGTGATTCAGCGGCTTGAGTACTGTTTTCCTCCGGCTCGGGGGCCTTAAAGGAGACCACACTAGTCTTTAGAAGTGTGAAGTCGGCTTTTGAGAAGTTCTTTACTGTGGTCTTTTTTATTTCAGGTGGGGGTGGGATGAGGACCTCCAGCGAGATTAGTTTGTGATCTGATCTCACCAGTGAGGGGTACACCTCCGGTGTTGAACATTGTGCTCCCATGTTCGTGATGATGAGATCAAGTATGTTATCTCCTCTTGTGGGGATGGTGACTAGTTGTTCCATGGCATTTGAGTTTATGAATTCCAGGAACTTTTGGGCTAGGGTGTTTGGGCTTGAGTAGTGTTCCCAGTCTATATTAGGGTAATTGAAGTCACCTAGTATGATGGTGCTTGGTGATACATTTATCCCCTCTAGTGTTTTCAGGAAGGCCATGTGAGGTTCCTGAGTTTGTGAGGGTGGCCTGTAACATGCTACAATTTGCAGAGCAGTCTTGCCTATGGTTAATTGCACCTGGATGGTCTCCGATGCATCGTCGTTGCCACCAGTCTTGAGGTGTGGGTGTCCTTGATGAATATGGATACCCCCTCCTTTCTTAGTATTGTCCGGATTTTGGGGCGGAGCATGATATGAGGTAAAACCTGATAGCGCTGGGGTGCTCTCAGAGCCTTGAACCAGGTTTCTGTCACAGCACAGACATCGATGTTCTCCATACTGAGAAGGGCCTCGAGTGCGTGCATTTTGAGATTTAGACTTCTGGCATTGAGCAGCATTACCCTTAGTTTTTCCTTTTTTTGTGTTCTAGGGTGGTAGGTTTAGAATTTGAGCCTTGCCTAAAAAGGCACTATGGGGTGGCAAGAGCCTTTGCCAATATCCGAATCCCAGGGGAGACAGGTGCAAGCCGTCCCTTGCGAAATGCCGCAGCCTGTCCAGCATGCCAACCCAGGCAGACAGACACTGGATCCCCTTTGAATGACACCAGTGTTTAAGCCAATTGTTAAAGCTGATCATCTTATCTCTGTATTGTGGCATCATTCTTGGTGAAGGTAGGATACTGCTCAAGGTCAGGGTCATACCTGCCTGGGCTACATAATGAGAGAGCTCCTCAATGTCTCTTTTCATGTAGTCCAAGGAGGTGCGTCTCAGGTCGTTTACACCAAGCGTGGACAATGACTGAGTCATATTTGTACCTGCTGTTGAGAGACCTGAGTGCTTGCGTTATGTGGCGGATTCTATCGCCCGACAGGCAGCTTACTGTGACCTTCTCCTTACTCAGTCTGGTGAGTGGGACGTCAGTGTGTCTGACTATGGAGTCACCAATGACTAGTGTGTCTGGCATTGTGTTTGGCCTTAAGGGCTGTGACTGTTTGACACTCTGACTGTGAGGTCTATGTGTTGCAGGTGTTGTGTTCTGAGGTGGTGGTTGTTTGGGTGTCTGCTTTGGTGGCCTCTGCTCTTTTGGTAGATTTTTGATCAGAGCCTCCGAGTATGTCTTTGTGTGTTTATGTGTATGATTTGAGGTTGTAATGGTACTATGTGAGACTGGGTCTATAGTGTGTGTGGTAACCTTCTCCTCCTGACTGGTCTTGCCAGTCCTATGTTGAGAGAGCTCAGCCTCCAGTTTGGCCGTATAGTTGCATCTCTCGCATGTATTTGTGTTTTGTGGGAGGAGGAGAGGGTTGTCTGTGTACATGAGGCAATTGTAACATTGCCTCAATATTCCCAGGTTCACCAGCTGAGCAGGAGAGGACACTAGCAACTGATCCCTCGACATGCTAGAAGGAATAGACAAAAAAAATTTAAAAAAAAGATTCCGGGGGACGTGGGTGACCGAGAAATGGGGGGTTGCCTTTTTGGGGTACTATCTATGCCAAGAGTGCCGTATCAAGGTAATAAGTACTGTAGGAGCAAGTGCTATGTTTAACAGATAGAGAATAGTCTACTTGGAGTCAAGTAGAGATGATCTTTTTAATTATAGGATACGCTGATTAGATCAGTAGTATAGTTCGAGGAAGGTAGTTTTAAGGGAAAATTTGAAGAGTGGACTTCAGGTAGCCCGAATAGTTTAAACCTGCTTAACCGGAGCTGCCATAGTGTGCAACAGTGGCAACTCCGTGCTAAATCACGCTAATGCGCGCTAAAGCGTGCTTTATAGCAGGGGGGCTGGAAAAGACAGGAAATGACCCGAAATGGCCAATAAACTACAAGTTACTGCCTTAAACCACTCCTCTGAGGACAAACAGGCAGCTCAGTACTCCCTACTCCCACTAGTGAGTAAATAAACTACCCCTTGACCAAACAAGGAAAATGGAGAAAACAGGAACCAAGACAAAGTCCAGGGATCAGCAAAATCTGATCACTGGAACAAACTATTAGAAAAGTATGGAAAACAAGAGTATTTTTTTTGTTTTTTTCAAGTTTTTTTTTCAGATAGGCAGAAAATACAATAAATGCTGTGTTTTCTGACTAAATGCTATCAAAAGCTAGTACACTTGAGTGTATTAGCCTGTTGTTTAACTTTTAAGCAAAACTTAAACAAGCAAGTGCAATAAACAATTCAAGCTATTAAAAACAGTAAAAATAGGTAATAGCAGAATAAAATAGGCGGAAATAGCAATCGACAGGCTTAAAAAGTCGAAAATGCAGAAAAAAATACTTAGAATCTGGAAAGTTTGTCTTTTCTGGTCTCTGCTGCTGTAGGAACTCTGCTGGACACCACGAGGAGCTGTGCTGAGTTCTCTATAGCCAGAAAAGCCCGCCAAGGCGTGCTTTATAGCAGGGGGCTGGAAAAGACAGGAAATGACCCAAAATGGCCAATAAACTACAAGTTACTGCCTTAAACCACTCCTCTGAGGACAAACAGGCAGCTCAGTACTCCCTACTCCCACTAGTGAGTAAAGAAACTACCCCTTGACCAAACAAGGAAAATGGAGAAAACAGGAACCAAGACAAAGCCCAGGGATCAGCAAAATCTGGTCACTGGAACAAACTATTTGAAAAGTATGGAAAACAAGAGTATTTTTTTTTGTTTTTTTCAAGTTTTTTTTCAGATAGGCAGAAAATACAATAAATGCTGTGTTTTCCACTAAATGCTATCAAAAGCTAGTACACTTGAGTGTATTAGCCTGTTGTTTAACTTTTAAGCAAAACTTAAACAAGCAAGTGCAATAAACAATTCAAGCTATTAAAACAGTAAAAATAGGTAATAGCAGAATAAAACAGGCAGAAATAGCAATTGAAAGGCTTAAAAGTTGAAAATGCAGAAAAAAATACTTAGAATCTGGAAAGTTTGTCTTTTCTGGTCTCTGCTGCTCTAGGAACTCTGCTGGACACCACGAGGAGCTGTGCTGAGTTCTCTATAGCCAGAAAAGCCCGCCAAAGCGTGCTTCATAGCAGGGGGCTGGAAAAGACAGGAAATGACCCAAAATGGCCAATAAACTACAAGTTACTGCCTTAAACCACTCCTCTGAGGACAAACAGGCAGCTCAGTACTCCCTACTCCCACTAGTGAGTAAAGAAACTACCCCTTGACCAAACAAGGAAAATGGAGAAAACAGGAACCAAGACAAAGCCCAGGGATCAGCAAAATCTGATCACTGGAACAAACTATTAGAAAAGTATGAAAAACAAGAGTATTTTTTTTGTTTTTTTCAAGTTTTTTTTCAGATAGGCAGAAAATACAATAAATGCTGTGTTTTCCGACTAAATGCTATCAAAAGCTAGTACACTTGAGTGTATTAGCCTGTTGTTTAACTTTTAAGCAAAACTTAAACAAGCAAGTGCAATAAACAATTCAAGCTATTAAAAACAGTAAAAATAGGTAATAGCAGAATAAAACAGGCAGAAATAGCAATCGAAAGGCTTAAAAAGTCGAAAATGCAGAAAAAATACTTAGAATCTGGAAAGTTTGTCTTTTCTGGTCTCTGCTGCTCTAGGAACTCTGCTGGACACCACGAGGAGCTGTGCTGAGTTCTCTATATAGTGCACTAGAGTATCAATCTGAATGAACCATAAAATGGAGGTGACATTTTCTGGGGAGAAATAATGGAGAAAATACAGGAGGAAGATTTGGAGGTGATTCTAAAAGGGGTCATTGCTTCCAGCTGTCTCTGTATATGTTTTAAACAGTCACGGAGAGCAGAAAAAAAAAAGAAATTGCATGAAAATAAAATTTGTGGTGAGAATACAGAGTAAAAAGAATAAAGACTGAATAGATAGGTATTTGACACTATAATACGTATTTAGTTGTTAAGATACAAGAGGTAAGAGCTTTCTTTTTGATAAAGAACAAGACATTTTGTTGCATTATTTTTGAGACTGTTCATGGTACGGTAAATTTTCTATGAGAGTATGAAAACAGAATGATAATCCAGAACAGTTTAAGCTTTTTTTCTGGAAATGAAGAAAATACATATACAGTTTTGGACAGTAGTAAAAAAAGACTTTTAAAAGGGAATTTGAAAAAAAATTGTAAAGTAACAGACATTTTAAAAGTTAATGATAACAGTTGTTTATGATGTGGGGATGGGATTGCAATGTTTTGAAAATGGAAATGGAAAAACTTGTCCATATTCCAAGTGTTCTAAGTGTCAAAGGCAATAGGGGTGTGGTAAAAATTGGGGGAAGCAAACGCATGTTATTTTTGTGAGAAAGAAGGACATTTTTTAAATAATTGTGATAAAATGAAATGCTATATGCGGGGAAAATAGACTATGATGCAGAGAGATGTGAAATTGAATGTTGTAAATGTAAACAAACTGGGCATTA
>NW_025058480.1:0-6266 GCF_019279795.1 Protopterus annectens | reverse complement strand
GGACACACAGTAACATTTGCAGCCTCCATGTACTTCTATGGTAACAAGTGGTATTCACCTGCACTCCTGTTTGGCATATAGCTTTTTAGGTACAAGCAAACACAGTAGGGATATGTCTGCCCATATTTGATGACAATGCATACTGTGGGCTATACTTTGTTCTCCAGATGACAAACACATCCTCCAAAAGGCTATCATACAGACAGATACCTGGTGTCTAACTCATGCTGTAAAGCTATAAGCCAAAGAAAGCATAGTTATCCACTTTTAGAAAACAAAGTATCCCCAGAGTACCACATAGGTAGTAGCCCCCAAAATGTGGAACAGGTACTAATGTATACATAGAGCCATGTGTTAAGTCATCTCTCCTTTGATAATCACATTACCAAAGGTTGTTGGAAATCCCTCTGTGGAGCACATAAGCAATAAAGGGTTTGCATGCAGATCCACAGAGGTTGTTGCACACCTATAATGATTAGTCATCTTTGCCAGACTTTGCTTGCTTTGGAACAGGTTTCAAATATACCTCAAGCATAAACCCTCACCCACACTCTTCAATAGAAACTGTGATGAGTGGATGTGAAATGGAATACGTAGCCCAGGGATCACTGAAGTGGCTAAGCTTGTCACAAGCATACAGAAGTGACCTAAGGTCTGGAAAGCACCAGCACACTCTGGCAAATATAACAGATGCGTTCATGGAGAAAGCAGAGTACCCACCTATTAAATACTTGAGGTCACATGTATATATATGGATTTGCCCCACAGCTACCTTACATGTGTAATGCACATACAGTTGTCATTGTGATATGTCATACACTAGAAAAATCAAAACCCACTCCACATTGGCCAACGGTGTCACACACCTGGTGCACACACAATAAGCAAGTGCGAGATTCAAACTCTTTCCTAACTACATCATGATATTACAGCAATATGCATTTACACGATGTGCTATACACATTACTGGGATTTCATTTTTCCACAGGTATATTTGTAGGATGGTGACATCATGAGACTTGACAAAGATGAGTATACCAGTTTTAAGGTGTTTGAGTAGTCTCCAAAAAGGTTGCTCCTCCCCAGGGAAACACACACAGTTGGAAAGTGAAGGATTCAAACCCCTACCTAACTACATTATAATGCTACACCAATATGCATTTACACAACACACTTTACACATTACTGGGATTTCACTTTTCAATAGGTATATTTGTAGGATGGTGACATCATCAGACTTGACAAAGATGAGTATACCACTTTTAAAGTGTGTGAGTAGTCTCCATAAAGGCTACTCCTTCCCAGGGAGACACGCACACACAGTTGGCAAGTGCAAGATTCAAACCCCTACCTAACTACATTATGATACAACAGCAGTATGCATTTACACAATGTGCTATACGTATCACTGGGATTTCATCTTTCCACAGGTGTATTTGCTTTGGAACAGGTTTAAAATATACCTCAAGCATAAACCCTCACTCACACTCTTCAATAGAAACTGTGAAGAGTGGATGTGAAATGGAAGACGTAGCCCAGGGATCACTGCAGTGGCTAAGCATGTCACAAGCATACAGAAGTGATCTAAGGTCTGGCACCAGCACGCCTGGCAAAGATAACAGATGTTCATGGAGAAACAGAGTACCACCTATGAAATACTTGAGGTCACATGTATGTATATGGATTAGCCCCACATCTAACTTACATGTGTATTGCACATACAGTTGTCATTGTGATATGTCTTATACTAGAAAAATCAAAATCCACCCACATTGGCCACACACCCCACAGTCAACAAGTGCAAGATTCAAACTCTTTCCTAACTACATTAGATACTACAGCAGTATGCATTTACACAACACGCTATACACATTACTGGGATTTCATCTTTCGACAGGTATTTTTGTAGGATGATGACATCATCAGACATGACAAAAAGGAGTATACCAGTTTTAAGGGGTGTGAGTAGTGTCCAAACAGGTTGCTTCCCCTCAGGAAGATACACACACTTACACAGTTGACAAGTGCAGGATTCATACCCCTACCTCACTACATGATGACAATACAGCAGTATGCATTTACACAACACACTATACACATTACTGGGATGTCACCTTTCCACAGGTATATTTGTAGGATGGTGACATCATCAGACTTGACAAAGATGAGTATACCACTTTTAATGTGTGTGAGTAGTCTCCAAAAGGTTGCTCTCCCAGGAAAGACAGACACACACACACACACACACACACACACACACACACACACACACACACACACACACACACACACACACAAAAAAGTTGGCGGTGTTCTTAATCCAAACTAAGTCCTTTACACTTCAGCAAGCAATATGGAGTTACAGGGTGCAATACAGACATTACTTGGTGACAGTTTGCGCAAAGGTTTTTTCACATTTGCTAACCTCCGCAGGCTTATCATACTAGGTGTATTGTGAGTGTATTGTATGCATAGGCCATGACCATATCATATATGGGTTGATGCACCACATGCTGGCACAACAGGATCAAACCTTGAGTAGCATCTTACCTTCACCTACATGATACTGCAATATAACAGAAAGATGATAAACTTCAACAATTGGCTGAGCTTCTGGTGTCATTCAAAGGGGATCCAGTCTCTGTCTGCCTGTGATGACATGATAGACAAGCCTTGTTGCTTCGCTACAGATGGTTTGCACCTGTTGCCCCTATGCTTCTGAATACTGGCCAAGGCTCTTGCTGTCCCCATATTACCTTTTTTAGGCAAGGCTCAAAGGTTCATAGGTTCATAGGTAGGTACTAGGCTATTGGCCCTGGGGCCTATACAAGCCAGCCAAAAAGGTACCCTGGCTTTTGCCACCCAAGAAATTTATTTTCCTGTGCCACTGTCGAGCAGAGACACAGAAGTGATCCCCAGGGTGAATTTCCTATTTCCCATCCAATCATCAAGATTTTTCTTGAAGAGTGCTAATGAGGAGCTTTGTTTGATATAGATAGGTAGTTTATTCTGGAGTATGTGAAGTCTCTAGGACCGGAATCTATCCCTCCGGCATGTTCTGTTTATTGTGGTGACAAGGTTTAGGTCCCTAGATCATGTAGGTTCATTGGTTCATAGGTAGGTACTAGGCTATCTGCCCAAGGGCATTTATTAGCCTAGCCAGAATGTGTTAGCTTTCACTCCCTTTTTAAAATTTGTTTCCTGGGCCTCTGTCTAGCAGGGCCACTGAAGTGATCCCAGGGGTAAATTTACAATTTCCCATCCACTCGTCAAGATTCCTCTTGAAGAGAGTCTGCGAGGGGCTCTGCCTAACATCAACTGGGATTCTACTCCAGAGAGAGGGAAGTCTCTGGGATAGGAATCTATTCCTCCAGCATGTCCTGTTTATTGTTTTGCTGAGGTTTAATTCACTGGAGTGTGTGGCTCTAAGAGGTTTGTTTTTCTTGAGGTGGAGCATGTCCATTAATTTCGGGATAGGCATGGCCTTATATGTCAGGCATAGATCACCTCTGAGCAGGCAGTAAGCAACCAAGTAGAGCTGGAGTTCCTTTAGTCAAGCTGCATAGGGCATCTCTTTGAGGCCCATGATCCTCTTGGTGAGGTACTTCTGTGATCTTACCAGCTGTTGCATGTGCAATTAAGGTACATACCAAATGGGGCATTGTATTCTATTATGGGCCTAATGAGTGATGAGTAGAGGGGCACAATGACCTCTTGATCTAGAGGCGAACCCTTTCCTGATTAGGTGGGCTACATAGAAGGAATATCTAACCACTTTGACAATGTGATTATCAAAGTAGAGAGGTTACTATCTACCTGGGTCCCCAGGTCCCTAATTATGTTTTCCATACCTAGCGGATTACCACCTATGCGGCAATTCGTGGGCACTTTTTTTTCCAAAGGAGATGACTATGCATTTTTTGGCATTCAGCTTGAGGCCATGGTTTTGACACCAGGTATCTGTCTCTGTAAGACCCTTCTGGAGGATGTCTGTGTCAGCCAGAGAGTCGATTATGGCCCCCAGTTTGCAGTCATCTGTGAACTTGGTCAGCCATAGTCCTCCCATGCTTGCCTGTACCTCAGAGAAGTATATACTGAACAGGAGGGGTCCCAGGACCAAGACCTGTGGGATGCCACTTGTGACTGGTTTAGAGTCGGACATGGCACCTGCAACTCTGACCATGTGTGTTCTATCCGTGAGCCAGTTGGCCACCCATCTTGTGACATAGGGGTTAATGTTCAAGCTGGTAAGCTTGTCTATGATGCCAGAGTTGGGAATGGTGTCGAAGGCCTTAGTGAGGTCCAGGTAGGCTGTGTGGACTACCTTCCCTTCATCTATGGCCTTGGTAACTGTTTCAAAGAAGTCAACTAGGTTTAGGAGGCAGGATCTGCCTTTAACAAAGCCGAATTGGGTAGGGTCCAGTGTCTGGAGGTTCCCAATGTCTCTGTTTATGAGTTCCATGATTCACTCCATAGCTTTGCAGACCAGGCTAGTCAGGCTTATAGGATGATAGTTCCCAGGTTCTGTTGTGGCACCACCTTTGTGGAGCAGGATGACTGTTGCTGTACACCATTCTTTGGGTACATAGCCTGTGGTAAGGCTGAGTCTGAACAGTGAATTTAGGTGAGGGTTTAGTTCCTTTTGGAGCTCGTGTAAGACGCAGCCTGGGACACCATCCGGTCCCATTGATGCTGTGTTCTTACCTTTGGAGAGGGCTGTTTTTACCTGCATGTCTGTGATGTCTGGGGCTCTGCATTCTTCTAGGATGGACACAGGCCCTTTTGGGGGTGACGGGGGGTGAAGTTTGCACTAAACTTGTCCTCCAGGATGTTGGCAATGTCATTTGGTTCAGTGGTTTTTTTTGCCATTTTGTAGTAGCTCAAAGCATATCTGAGAGTTGCCACCTAAATGTTTGATATAGCTAAAGAAGGCTTTGTGGTTATCTTTAGATTCCTTGTCAGTTTTTCTTTAGAAACTGGCCTTGGATGATTTTATGAGCAATCATAGTTTCTTGCTAATAATGATCAGTGATGCCTTTCCTTTTTGGAATTTTGCTGTATCATGTAGTAGTTTCCTCCTTCTGTTGCATATCTTATTTATGGCCAAGGATCACCAGACTGGTTTCCTCTTTTTGGAGGAATGAGTCTTGGTTTTATTTGGGATGGCTTGATCCATGCATCCCTGTAGATGCTCATATAATGCACTTGTAAAGGATTTTGTGGATTGGATAGCATTATCCTGTAGCAAGGGGGCTTTGAAACTTTCCACTTTGGTCTTGAGAAGTGTGAAGTTTGCTTTTGAAAAGTTTTGCACAGTGGTTTTCTTAACTGGGGGTGGGGTCGGGATGTGGATGTCCAGTGTGATTACTTTATGATCTGATCTTACCAGCGAGGGATTTACCTCTGGTGTGGAACACTGATCCCCCATGTTGGTGATGATCAGGTCCAGTATGTTGTCACCTCTAGTGGGCGTGGTGACCAGCTGTTCCAGGGTGTTTGAGTTTATAAACTCTAGGAAGCATTGGGCAAAGGAGTTTGTACTTGAGTAATTCTTCCAGTCAATGTTTGGGTAGTTGAAATCTCCTAATATCATGGTGTTTGGGAGGACCTTTATATTTTCCAGTGTTTTCAGGAATGCTGAATGAGAGTCATGAGACAAGGTAGGTGATCTGCAGAAGGCTATGATCTGATAAGCAGCTTTGCCCACTGTTAGTTTCACTTGGATGGTCTCCGAGGCCTCGTGCTGTGCCACTAACCTGGAGGTGTGGGTATCCTTTATGAAAATGGATACACCCCTCCTTTTGTATTTCGGTCCGGGTTTTGGGGCTGAAGCTCAGAGAGATTGGGATTTCTTTAAGTGGAGCATGTCCAACAGCTCTGTGTTTGACATAGCTTTGTATGTTAGGCAGAAATCACCTCTGAGTAGACGATATGTGACAGATAAAGCTGGAGTGTTTTGAGACAGTCTGTGTAGGGCATGTATTTGAGGCCACTAATCCTCTTTGTGAGGTATTTCTGCGAGCTTTCCAGTTGTTGTAGATATCTTGTGAGGTACATACCAAAAGGGGTGTTGTACTCTATAATGGATCTAATGAGTGATGAGTAGAGGGGAACAATGACCTCTTTTTTTCTGCATGAGAAACTTTTTGTGATGAGGTGTGCCAGAGAAGGATTTCCTGACTACTGTGATGATGTGATTATCAAAGGAGAGACTACTGACCACCTGTGTCCCAAGGTCTCTTATCAACTTTCGGGTTTAAATATAC
>NW_025058479.1:0-5856 GCF_019279795.1 Protopterus annectens | reverse complement strand
GGTGGGGGGAAAATTTTTAAAAAATTTTTTGCAATGGGTTTACACTTTCCCCCACAGGGGATTGTAAAAGGTTATTTCAGTTGGGAAGCATTACACATGGAAAATTGTCATTCCACAGGCCCTATTCTATTGAAGGTAGCAGGGACTGACATTGGACATCCCTTATTCCCCATGTTACAAATTTTGGAAGGAAACACTGGTACTGAAAAAGTGGAAATGTAAACAACAGTTACTTGTGAGTGGTGTAAGGGTGTATAAACAAGCTATGAAGGCCAAAGTTCTGAAAAGTGTGAGTGAAAATAAAATACAAAAGGGGTGTTAAATTCAAACAAGGGGTGAGCATCATAATTGGGGTGTATTACCCCAGTACCAACCATGAACCATTATCAATGTAGATGTTAGCAGTACAGATGTAGATGACAGTACAGATGTTTGACTACATGTCCCTTTTAGGTCACAGGAGTGTTCTACCAGTGCCTGTTGACAGAATCAACACTAAAAAAGGTGTCAGAGTGACATGTGCATATCCCCCAAGTGCCAGTACAGTAAAACAGGGTTAATGTGTTGTACTCCCCTCATTGTAGCCCATACCACACAGACAAATGTGAGGCATCTGTGTATGTAAGGATGTGAATGGCCATGACCTATGAGCAATAGCTGTCTAGTGTTGTGAACAACATACAGAATGGGCTTTGTGGGTGAGGTGTGTGACTTTGTGCACATTCTGACAGATGATATCAGCATTGTCACCGCTAGGTGAATATCCCTGTCCCATTAACTCCACCTGGGCAGTCAACATTATGGACACTGTGAAGGGATGGTGCTGTGCAGTTCACCCCCCTGAGTTGGTGACATCTCCAGGCCTCTTAGGTAGTCTTTGAGGCCCCCATGTCATGACAGGGTGCCATCCATGAGCATGGAGATCATTGGACAGGCATACTCACCTCGGGTGACCAATATTGGATCACATATCACCTTTAAGGGTATTGGCCATGCGTGGATGGGTACCAGCCTTCACAATCCTCACCTCCACTATGCAGCATGCTGGCTACCTTGCATAAAGACATGTGCTATTGATGTTGGACATGCTACATGTACATATCCTGATCTGAAAGACATACGTCATGGACAGCCACCGCCCTACTACTAGGATCGCCGACAGATCCTTCGGCAGCTACGATAATATTAAAGCACTACCATACCATGCAACTCTGTCCATCAAAGCGTAATATTTCGCTATCTCTCCTAATATACATGGTGTGATGACCGGCGATGGTGATGTATTATCAATCCGTCTGGATCAGTGGAATACAGTAATGGGTGGTGACTGATGTACTTTGCGTGGAAAATGATGTTCGATGCCAGCTAGGAAACCTTTGCCCGCATATGGGAGAAGCTGATAACCATCCCGCGAATGATCGCCTGACTAGCCATTGTCCCATGTCTATCACATGTACCACAGGCGATCCGCGGCAGGATGCTGGCTATGCCGCGGTAGATGTATATGGCAAAACACATGCATGTAAAGGTTTGCGTATGTGCAATTGTCACTGCTCAAGTCCATTAAGGCAGGTATGTGTTGATAAAGCGTGGAGATATAATAAAAGTTAATCAAGGTCAACAGCATTACCGTGATTTGCGCCATCCTGCGCATGCGCTGATAGGGTAAGGACACCAGTGCAGGTGCAAAACGGATACGCCCACATCGTATGACCAGCTGAGGAAGTGAACAATGTAATGAGGTGACACATATATGGTAAGCGATATCCGGGCCTATTAACGGCAGCTATATGTGTGTGACACAAACATGTCAATCAGCAATACGCGATGATCGCTAAAAGATAACTGTGCAGATGTACTAGGATCACTGTAAATGCAGCAGACCTCTCGTACATCCTGATAACTTCAGTAGTATCTCTGTCACCATCATTTCCGAGTCGCAAAATCTTTTACCATAATGCCACTTCGCTGCTGTTACCGTGGTGGAGCGATAGATGTCCCTCAACGCACTCCATGAGAACTATGAGGTGTTGTTCTCTGCAGCGTTACGCCAAAGCGCCCGGAAGCAGCTTGATTAATCTTCAAGGTGGTAAGTAAAACCCAGGAGGGTAACGAACAAGCAAATCCACCCGCAGGCAGGTGCGCGATACCGCACGGACTTTGATATGGCAAGCAAAAACAGCCGCCACCGCACCGAAAGAACAAGGTGGAACAGGAAAATAATCAACCCAACCCCACTCATCACACCAAGGCGATCTACTGGCCAGTCTGTGACACCTTCTTCAGTGAACAGCATCCACAAACACCAGCTGCCATCATGGAGGTGGGTGTCTCCCAACGCCAGTATCGAGTCTGGAGCTGCCTGGTGTTCGCATCAAAAGTAACATACAGCGTGACCATTATATCCATTTTAGTTGCATGTCACTGCGTACATTGCAGTGGCGCGGTACGTAACACCATATGCAGATAAGCTGACATTACGCTTTTGCATACTACAGTATGCTAACCCCCAGGTTTGCACACATGCATACTATATGCTATTGCATTGCGGCAAATGTGTTAACATGCACAGTGCACCCTGTGGTTGTCATACAGTCATGGATAGTCAATTCAAACTGCTGTACAATGCCCCAGCGCAATAAAGGTACCTCTTCAGCTATCGCGCATGACATCTCCAGTCCGCTGCAGGCACTGTCACCGTATCGTGGCATGTTAAAGTATAGATCTATTCAGCGCCGTAAGCCGCATTACTCTTGTACACTTGATGTTTGGTCCAGTCATGATATGTTGCGGGAAGCCGCACCCATCACCGGGCGAAATTCGGGCCTACCCATGTGGTGGGTTAAGGGCCAAAGTTCACCTTCAAACAGATGTTACCCACAACATGAAACCACAGTATTTTCGTCGCCGCTACATTTACAACGGGTGGAGTGTTGTGCAATGTAGGCATAAGGTATCTACATTGCTGGAATAACACGTGGTAACGCAGCACTACGCGAGCTCGATAAAGTCTTTGTCCAGGAACAATGCCCTGCGAATAAGTGCACATTGTGATGTTATCTGATTACGTCCCATTAACGCGAAGCGTTCTGGCTGCAATACGCGCATCCGGTAAACACCCACATACCAAACATAAAACCTCGTTGTCTGCGGATGGTGAGATATCTGACAGTGTAAGGACACAGACAGCGATGGCCATCACAAACATTTGGGCCACCTGCGATAGCGCCCGGCCATTAATGGCCATGGGGATGGCCGGTTACGTAGCGCCACAGCAGATGTGATGCGTATGCGCCATTGTCCACAAATACGGTCCATAACAAATTGCGTAGCCTTTAGCTGGGATCGTGGATTATACAGTTGATGTACCGGGAATATCCTAAAAGCCTGTACAGCCAGCTAGTGGAGGTGTCAGTTTAAGCTCCATCAAGTATAAGATATCGAACATCATGACTGTGTCATACGACAGAATTGCGCCGCAGCTTCCACAATATAATACTGACAAAATCGTAGCCATCAGCCATACATTTCCCTGCTTTTCAAGGGTGGACATCACCGCTAGCTGTGCACCCCGTGGTAACATCAATGTTGCTGCTGGCAAATCGACACACATCTGCCAGCGTGGATGGCCGCCGGCAGCTAAGACTCGTGGCCAGCAGAGGTGTCATCTAAGCCCCGCATCTGTCACATGACACAGCATGGTTTGGTGTATATACAATTCAGCATCGTGGTCACAATCCACAGTTGCGTCATGGGTATGCATGCAGTTGCTATTATGCAATGCGCTGGTTATGCACTGCGCGTTTGTAGACGCCATGATGCTGGCGTGCATACCGATAAGATACCGCTAACTAACACCTGCTTTATAATTTCGCCCCAGAGCCGTACCGCCTGCGCCAATACGCGCATGCCGTACGTCAGTTCGTCAAAATCACATGCATGGTGTGTCTGTGTGTGTGTCTGTGTGTGTTCGCTATTGTAATTTTAGAGTCCTTCATCCACAGGTGATGTAGGTGTTACTCCTCCTGTGGTCCATCTGACGTTAAAGTGTCCCCACGGGCGAGACACTTCAGCAGCGATGAACATATGCACATGAGGCTGTCAGGGACTGAATTTTGTGCCAGCCTGCCATCCCAGCTATGTCCCCGTGACACAGCTCCTGCTGCCAACACATACCGCATCACCAGTGGCCATAGAGGAAGGACACAGTCACCTGTTGTACGCTTTTGGAAATGAACGTGTGGTATGGCAGAAGAAAGCCCCGTACACCATGGGTGGTGTCAGTGTAATGACTGGCAGATGTGCCACACAGTCATGCGGCCGGGTGCTGCCTCAGGAGACCTCTGGCAGACATGCACTCCGAGGGACAGAGCGAGCAGCTGGTATCACCAGACTGCTTTACGTTCCAGACAGTACGGCACAGGCACCACTGAACAGCAACAGAAGGCAGAGGCTGCAGAGGGTCGCTTATCCTCAGACTTAAACGATGTAAATACCCTGGGCATTGGCAAATGCTCTAACAAACAGCAGATGCCGTTGATGCCGGACAGGTGATTGGGTGACATGGTGGAATCCACCTGGCATGGCAACCCCAGCATGAGCTGTCTGTGCTGGAACATCTGGTAGGAGTGGGTGTAGGCCACATGGACATAGGCCAGCTACACCACCTAGTGCAGGTAAACGTGAGCCCCCACTTTCCCGCCCCATAGTGCCAGTAGCAGTAGCAGTGCAGCTGGTGCTGTGCTGTCCACCCCGGACACAGCAGGCCATGTGGACATGGCCCTGGACATTGGGGGCGGGGTTCCAGTGGACATGTGTCGGGACAGTACCCAATCTGTACCTCCCTGGTAGTGCCGGGCAACCCCTGGCGGGCACAGGCCCGGGGTTGGCTGGACACAGTGAGCTGTACATCCTGGTCTGTACAATCTGGAGCTGTCAATAATACCCCTTTTGGTAGGCCTGTGTGCACACATAAAGCACACAGCAAACACATCTGTAGGGCACCCAAAAACATGCATACTGAACAGACATGTCCAATCAGATCACCGGCCCTTACCCCCCACACATGATGTCATCCATTGGTGCAGCCTATGCCCTGGCAAACATTATCACCCTGTGCATATGATGAAGCCTGTGGGATCCCTGTCATCCACACCATCGGTGCAGGGACATGCTAAATGGTCTGATGCACAGGGTGAACAGAATAAAAATGTATATTTTGTTGTGTAAGAATATTGTTTTTTTTTTTACTGTTACACACACCAGACATACCATGTAGTACAGGTTTAGCATGCATTGTTATATGTTCACAGTATGTGTCTGTAACAACAGTAACAGCATGTTGGCAATGATGCCCTGGTTCCCTCCTTATGGTCTACTTGCATGTGCCTACAGGTAGCACTGTTTGCAGTCTCCCATGTGTAACTGTGGAGTACTCACAGGCATGTATGGCAATATCAGCATGCTAATTTGCCTCAACCTGACTGTTGGAAAGGCTAACATACCACAGATGTCCACACAAAACTGATCCAGAAGCATTGGGGGTTTAATAGGCTACAGTGGCTAGAGAGACATCCATACCAGGTCACATCACAGGTATGTTGACATGGTGCAGGGGGTTTTACACGGTCGGCCGATGACAATGTTAGAGGCCACTTGATAGCATGAGGCCTCACTGTGTAGCAGTAATACCCTGTCACATTACAGGAACAAACCCCCACTCACGGGTCCCAAAACTTAACAACCCATAGTGTTGAGGTGAGGACCCTGCCTATGTGGTAATCACCCACAGTACTGTACCCCCACAGGGCACAGAGAAAGAACATGTACAGGTAGCCAAGGTAAAAAGGCTGGGGG
>NW_025058478.1:0-11929 GCF_019279795.1 Protopterus annectens | reverse complement strand
AAAAGCCCATATATCTGAAATAATTAATAATGACCAAACTGGGTTTATATAATAGACACACACATGATAATATAAAAGATACTGACATTAATTGATTATTTAAATAAAAAAAATTCAGAAGCCTTGATAATTGGACTGGATATAGAAAAAGCATTTGAATTTTTAAATTTGGGGTTATTTAATTAAAACTCTAGATGTATTTGGTTTCCCTCTCTCCTTTATTACATTCATTAAAAAGGTTTATGAAACTAATTTAGCTTATGTTAAAATAGGACCCTTTTCTTCAGAGGCAATCCAAATTACTAGAGACACTAAACAAGGTTGTCCTATGTCACCCATTTTATTTGCATTGGCCATAGAGATACTGGCTTTAATAGTACGGAACAATCTAAAGGTAAAAGGCATCGGTATATATGACCGATATAATTCCAAGACCATCCTCTTTGCTGATGATGTACTTATTACATTATCGAACTCAAAAGAAATGTTAGATGAGCTACATTTAAATAAAAACAATGTTTCCGATCTCCAAAGTGTCCTTCAGCAACGTATCTGACCAAGAAATTCTATAAAAACCGCTGGACACACCACGAGAAGTTCCAATTTCTTTTATTCAATGAAAAATATATAAAAGATAAGCGCTTTCACTTGCTATGTATGCACGCTTCATCAGATCTCAATTAAGTCACAAACTGCTTGCTTTTTAAAACAGATCACAGCCTATAACAAAGCTTTCCCAATTAAAACTCAATTGCCGGTATGAAGTTAAAGGAAAAGAATAAATGCACATCACTGCTAACGAAACACTATTCATTGCAGCTTACATTTTTAAGTTAACCGATTCTATATTCGGTATATATTTAAAACAGGAATGTCATTAAAATTAGATAAAAAATCTTGACTAAAAAATATTGCTTTTGATCAACCATGTCATAACAATCAATTGTCATTTCTTAAAAATCACATGTCAAACCCACTGCAATATTAGTAGAAACAACTCTAAGCTTATGTCTAACTGAGAAGCAAGTAAGCTTAGTTTCTCAGACTAGTATTTCTGTTCATTTATATACATATTAAATATTATATTTAATAAGGAATATATCAAGCAGCCAAAGCTTCAAACTACTGGCGCTGAATAACCATTCTTGGTTTACAAACTACTATCATACTATGAAGATCGAGTGACATTGTACTCCAATCATACATACTAAATTCATGTTGAGGTGAAATTGTTCAACCTACCCGACTTGCGATGTCAACGCTTCTCAAAGGAAGCCATTTATAACAACATTAAATGATCAAACAAAAAATAATCAAACAAAAAATGAATATAGGAATAAAAATACTATATTTCTATTAATATTGACTAATTCACTAAAAAATGGTGTAAACCAATTTCATACTATATCTAGTAGCTGAATGGTGTTCTCAATATAATGAACTGTGATGTAAAAATTCAGATCACTCTCATTGGTCATTCCTGATCATATAGGCTTCTTAAAGGAGCAAAACTCATATATAACAAGACATGCAGGCTGATGACTACGATGACTAAAGAACGTAAAAATGAACATACTTAATTTTTGTATCTATAGTGTATATTCTACATCTATAATATAATAACACTAAATTGTGACTAATCTACCTATTCATCATCGAACCTAGTTAATAAAACAACAAAGTTGCATTCATTAAACCTTTTTCTTAACTTAAGTTCTCTTGTGAGGCATGTCAAGGTCAAAAATTGCTTGCTAAACCTGCTGGCCCAGTCATCATCTTAATCTATTAAAACGGCTCAAAAATAAACTATTAACCTTAAAGTGCTTGTGCAATAATGTTCAAAAACTGGAAAAATTGCATATTGCCAGTGTACAGACACAGCTGTAACACACTTCATGTTTTTCAAGACAATATTGTCTCCATTTCTTCACAAAAGTAACGGAGCCTGTAAAACACTAGCACCGAACACACTGTATCGCCAGACTAATAATGTGCCCAAATAACAACTCTCCCTCTCTGTCTAATATACCAAAATCAAAGAAATCAATAACTGATATGTAACCCCAAATTTGCAACACCCTATCCGTCATGACCATAGGGGCATCATAACTTATGTTTGAAACCAAGCTCAATCTGGCTTAATTGTGTGGAGAATATGGATAAATCCTGCATAATAAACAAATTACCTAGAGTTTATGTGCTAGAAATGATAAACAATTCCTCTGAAATAATAATGAGATTACCTGTCAGTCAGGATTGGTTTTAATGAGAGGAAACTATTAATTCCTGGTTCCATGTGTGCTCCTGTCTTGAAAATCCACTTCAGTTCCAATTTGGCTAAGTGGTTAAAATTGTCACCCATCCTTTTGCTTTTCACTAGGGTTTCCAGCACTCTAAACCTAAACTCATGCGTTGGATGTTCACCAATATGTCTTGCTAGTGCATTAGATTCCTTTCTCTTACGTATATCATAGCTGTGATTATAAATACGTTCTTTTAATCTCCTGCTGGTCAAACCAATATAGAACGCTGAGCAATGCAGACAATTCGCCATGTATATCAAATTGCTGCTGTTACAATTGTAAAATTTCCTAGGTACAAACTTGAAAACCCCCTTTTCATGTTCATAATCTTGAACAGTAGTGATGTACTTGCACATGTTGCACTTGGTACAAGGAAAAGTGCCAGGTGCCATGTGCTGTGGTGGTGCATCTGTGATGTTGTAATTCCTAGAGAATATCTCTTTGAGATTATCACAGGTGCGAAAAATAAAGGAGGGTTTCTCTCCCACTAGATTCTTAATGTCTTCAGTGGCTGTTAAAATGTTCCAATGTTTGGATACTACCTTCCTTATTTGTTCATTATCATTCGTATATTTCATGATGTAAGGAATTTTATTCCTATTGAATCTTTTACTATCAAATCTGTAACTTGTAGACTCTGTTCTATACCTATTTACGGGGATCTCATTATTGATGTTATCTCTAGTTGTTACTGGCTTCCTTGTGATCATTTGTATGCTCGATCCTGTACCTTGAGATGAACTCATCTGTTTAGCGTTTTCAACTATTGTCTTATCATAACCTCTAGACAAGAAAATATTAGCCATGATCTCTTTCTCTTCTCTGAGAACTACTGGATCTTGCACTAACCTAGTGAGTTGTGTAAATTGTGCTTTCACTATCCCCGGATATAGGGGAAAGGTAAGAAAGTTTCGGAAATAGGGGGTATATTGGATGCTTTTAAGTATCATTACACAAGACATTATAAAAACAAGAACACTATAACAGTCCAATTAAATTTAGAAACTATACTCCCTAATATAAAAACAATCCCTGAAAACTTACAACAGGAGTTACAAAAACCCATTACACATAAAGAAATTACTGAGAAAATGAAAGAGTAAAATTGGTAAATCCCTGGGGATAGATGGTTTAATTATAGAAATATACAAACTATTTCCTACAAATATAACCACACTGTTACATAAAACACTACTTGAAATTCAAACTCATGCAACAATTTCCCCTTCATGGAGATATTCTTTAATCATCCCCATATTAAAAGAAAATAAAGATTCTAGTCATTGTAGTTCGTACAGACCAGTTTCCTTACTGAATAATGATTATAACATATTCATGTCTATAAAAGCCCATATATCTGAAATAATTAATAATGACCAAACTGGGTTTATACATAATAGACACACACATGATAATATAAAAAAGATACTGACATTAATTGATTATTTAAATAAAGAAAATTCAGAAGCCTTGATAATTGGACTGGATATAGAAAAAGCATTTGAATTTTTAAATTTGGGGTTATTTAATTAAAACTCTAGATGTATTTGGTTTCCCTCTCTCCTTTATTACATTCATTAAAAAGGTTTATGAAACTAATTTAGCTTATGTTAAAATAGGACCCTTTTCTTCAGAGGCAATCCAAATTACTAGAGACACTAAACAAGGTTGTCCTATGTCACCCATTTTATTTGCATTGGCCATAGAGATACTGGCTTTAATAGTACGGAACAATCTAAAGGTAAAAGGCATCGGTATATATGACCGATATAATTCCAAGACCATCCTCTTTGCTGATGATGTACTTATTACATTATCGAACTCAAAAGAAATGTTAGATGAGCTACATTTACTGATAGAGAACTTTCACAAAATCTCAGGACTTCATTTTAATAACCAGAATGCATAGGACAGAAGTTATATAAGGGCCTGTATTCTCTGTTACCTGATTGTTTTCCAGCCCACAACCCCTCGTAAGAACAGCTAACAGGTTTCTGCCCGTTTCACTCCCCACCCACCCCCGGTGGTCCTACCTTTATTAGAAGAACAACCCCCTCCCATCATTTTTACCACCAATCACAACACTTCTCCCAACTCTAATTCCACCATCTTCCCACTACTACCCCTCCTCTTCTAATATGAATAAGCATACCATATGTATACTCTTTGCATACCTTCTCCTTGCATATCTTACATCTTACCAAAAGTCCATTATACCCCCACTCAACCACTTCCACTGTACAACTATTCACACCATTACTCATGACTCACCCTCACTCTGCTCCTCTCCCACCAACTCAAGAACCATCCCTATGCATCCCCCACATATTCTATCAACTAAAATACTCAAACTAAATGCATCCCTACAAGTTCACAAAATAACCCTCCCACCACATCTATTACCGACTGCACCCAATCATAAAGTTTCCCTAAAATACAAACTCTTTCACAAACTGATAAAACTAATAACCTCATGCATATCAAAACTTGCCCTCAGTGGAGACATCCACCCGAACCCTGACCCCTCCATCTCCAACCCCACTTCTAATAATCACACTAACAACCACAACGTCTCCCAAATCCCAGCCAGTAGAAAACCAAATGACCTCCTTCTGCTAAGCCTAAATATTAGAAGTATAACCAACAAAGTCCACAAACTCCATGCCACTATAGACTTGTACTCCCTGGATATAATCATCCTGACAGAAACCTGGCTAAAACCTCACATTACCAGTGAGCAAATCCTCCCTAATGGTTACAACATACTAAGACTAACTGACTAAACAAGAAAGGAGGTGGTATAGCTATAATATTTAAACAGCATCTAAACATCCAGATTCTAAACTCATCAGCTCCCCAAATTGCCAATGAAGAAATAATATATCCAACCTGAAAATAAACCAAAATAAAACCATCAACATAACAGGATGCTACTTCCCACCTGGCCAAAATATCCCTCCACTAGAAAACCTCCTCAGCTGGACTACCAACCATTTCCCCCAAGAGACCATAATTTTAGGTGAATTCAATATTGACTGGCAATCCTCTTGCCGTAACCATCCAACCCATCATCTAAACCTTCATGGCTTCACCCAACTAGTCCAGTCACCAACCAGAATAAATAAAAACTCCAACAAGCACACTACCCTGGATTGGATACTAGTCAGCAAGATTCACCAGTCCTATATAGCAGGCTGCCTATCAGATGGCCTCAGTGATCATTCCCCGACATTCCTACTCAAAAAACACCTATACCAAGTTAAACCTGTCATCTACCATCAAATACGTAAAAAACTACACTTTAACCCAATCACATTCATCTCTTCCCTCAAAGAATGTAACTGGCACCCTCTAAATTACCTCAGCCTTTATGACGCAGTCCAATCTTTCAATACTACCTTCGTAAGCATCCTAAATAACCACACCCTCATAAGACTTACCAGAACCAAAGCCCAACCCTCCCCATGGCTACAGAAAACCACTAGGTCAGAAATGAAAAACAGAGATAAAGCCTGGGAGCACTGGCGCAAAACCAAAACCCCCTCAGCTAGACAGAAATTCCTAGAACTACACAATAGAGTCAAAAAGCTAGTAAAGCAGGACAAAATCCAATACTACCATTCTGCCCTCAACTCTTCCCAACAGAACCCCAAACAATTCTGGACCTCCATAAACTCCATCCTCCACCCAGGTAAAATCAATACCTCTACACCTAACACTCCTCACTCCTCAAACTATTGCTACCTCATTCAACACACACTTCACACAAACTGTACTATCACTAGCTAGACAACACACCCACCCACACCCCACACCTTCACCCAGTAATCTCCCCAGACAACACAACCCCCCTCCCGTACACCCCACATCTTCACCCAGTAATCCCCCCACACTCTTCTCATTTTCTCCCATTCTAGACAACACAACCCCCCTCCCCTACACCCCACACCTTCACCCAGTAATCCCCCCAGACAACACAACCCCCCTCCCCTACACCCACACCTTCACCCAGTAATCTCCCCACACTCTTCTCATTTTCTCCCATTCTAGACAACACAACCCCTACACCCCACACCTTCACCCAGTAATCTCCCCACACTCTTCTCATTTTCTCCCATTCTAGACAACACAACCCCCCTCCTTACACCCCACACGTTCACCCAGTAATCCCCCCACACTCTTCTCATTTTCTCCCATTCTAGACAACACATCCCCCTCCCCTACACCCCACACCTTCACCCAGTAATCTCCCCACACTCTTCTCATTTCCTCCCATTCTAGACAACACAACCCCTACACCCTACACACCTTCACCCAGTAATCCCCCACACTCTTCTCATTTTCTCCCATTCTAGACAACACAACCCCTCTCCCCTACACCCCACACCTTCACCCAGTAATCTCCTCACACTCTTCTCATTTTCTCCCATTCCTACCTCCAACATAAGAAAACTCTTAACTAAACTTAAACCCACAAAATTAGCAGCAGACAACCTCCCAAGTGAATTCCTACAAATTGCAGCAGACGCCCTAGCCTACCCAGTATCAATTTTGATTAACTGATCTCTGTCAGAATGCTATGTCCCTAAACTATGGAAAATATCAGACATAATTCCCCTTCACAAAGGCGGCCCCTCCACAGAACTTACCAACTACCGCCCCATAGTGATTCTATCTCCACTCTCCAAAATACTAGAGAGATGCATTCATTCTCAAATCTCAGACTACCTCCTTACTAACAACCTCCTTTCTAATACTCAACATAGTTTCCGACCAAACGGTAGCACCACCAGCGCCTTACTCTCCTTTACTAACACTATCCTTCACCATAAAAACAATGGCCATCTCTCCTCTGCTACTTTCCTAGACCTATCGAAAGCATTTGACATTGTCCCACACAAACAGCTCATCTCTGTACTCAATAACCTATCCTTCTCTCAATCAGTCACCAGCTGGTTTCAGAGTTACCTGTCTGACCACCAGCAATCCGTTGTATGGCAAAATGACATATCTCCCCAACTACCTGTCTCTATTGGTGTTCCCCAGGGATCCATCCTTGGACCCCTACTCTTCTCTATTTTCACCAATAACCTAGCCTCTGCCACCAAACATGGTACACTCATACAATATGCAGATGACTCAACCATCATCTGCTCAGACCAGTCCCTACCCGAACTGCAAAAGGTCACACAGGATGCCTTTTCCTCTATTGAAACTTGGCTAACCAATGCCCAGTTAATACTCAACCCAAACAAAATGAAACTCCTCATCTCTGAACCCACCAAACATACTCAAAACAGCTCTCACTTTAACATCACAGCAAAAGACAACACCACTATCCACCCAACAGATCACACCAAATTGCTAGGAGGTGAAACAGACAACAATCTCAAATTTGACATTCACATATCCATGACCATAAAAAAAGTCCACAAAAAACTAGGAGCCTTATACAGAAATAAGCAACACCTCACCAAAGCAGCTATGATTTCAGTTGCAAATTTGCACCTTATCTCCACCCTACTTTATGCTTCTCCAATATATACCCAACCTAAGGCAATGCGATCTAAATAAACTCGAGGCCTGCTACAACAAAATTGCCAAATTCGCCCTGGGGCATCCGACCGCAGTCACCACTGTCTCTCACTTACTGAACTAGGCTAGCTAGAACTCTCTCACCTCCTTCAATGGTATCAACTCACACTCACCCACAAACCATCCTCTAAAGGTCCCATCCCTCCAGTATCTAGTCCAACCCTATCTCACCACCAGACCACTACGATCCAGCAACAAAAAATCAATTACAGGTTACTAGAGCCAATAACACTGCTGGAGAAGCACTATTCTTCAGCGCTATAGCCAAATTATGGAACACCCTCCCCACCCCCCTCTAACTTCTCCCACTCCATTTACCCTCTACCTCTCTTCCACCCCACAAACTACCTTTGATTACAGCAAGCTCTGATACTTCCATGCCTATTTACTTATTATATGGCAGTAACTTATTAATGTAACAATTGTTAATATCTGCTATGACTTCGTGGATGGAACAGATGCTAGTTATCTACTGAATGTACTATGTTCATCATCTGTAACTATGTTTGTAATATTTTAATTGCTAGGATTCTTCATCTGTAACTATGTCTGTAATATTTTAATTTGTGGAGCTTTTCTCTCCAGGCCTCCGTTGAAAATGGACCTGCGTCCAGTCGGACATTCCCGGTCAACAAATGTAAATAAATAAATAATAATAAATAAAATATATGTTACTGAATAAAACAAAAAGAAATACAAATTGATAAGAATCACATCATAGGCAAGCAAGTCACAGCTTTAAAATACCTGGGGATAGAGTTGAGTTGAAATATACAGGAGATACTGAATATTAATTATAGAAGGGTCATTGATACAATAAATACTCTGGTGAACAAGTGGAATAACTTATTTATAAATTTTGAAGATAGATTACACCTAATAAAAATGGTACTACTTCCTAAAACTTTATATGCAGTACAAGCTATTTGGTTAATAGCTGAGAAAAGCTATGTTAAGGAAATAACATCAATATTGTTAAGATTCTTGTGGTATCCTAAAAGAAACAAAATTGCATACACTCAGCATATCAGACAATGTGATCAGGGAGGAATAAATTTCCCAGATATTGAATCCTATATAAGGGCTACTTTACTTAAAACTGTGATAGATTGGATAAACCCTATTTATACATCTAAATGGAAGTTGTTACACTCAATTATAATAATATATTAAAACAAATTGTTAAAAATACTTTAACTATAGATAAGGATAACATATTATGATATTAATCGAGATTAAATTTACAATATAATATAACTAAACCCACTAAGTTACATTTAATCAACCATCTTTTTGAAACTTTTAGGAAATATATTAATATGAATATGGATTTAAAGCTTTGGTTCATAGTATTAACCCCTTTCAGTATTACTAAGAACGTTCCAGATACAATTCATAGGGATATATTCACCTTTTGGGAACAAAAAAATTTAATATGCTGGCAACATTGCATAAAAAAACCCAACAAGTCTTAGATATGCAATATATGTTGTCAACTTATAGTTTAAACTCTCATGAATGATTAATACTTCAGAATGTCTTGACATACTCCAAGGATCTATGTAGGATAATAAGTAACTCTTTTTTTCCTAAATCCACCCACATTTATAACTAGATTGTTTCGAATTATATATAATAATGAAGATATGAAAAATGAAACATCATGGGCAGGATTCACAAAGCCTCCGTGTAAGAGATACATGGCTTACACGGAGGCTGCAGTTAAACGGTGTGACATCAGCATGTCATGCATATGCATGAGGGCATGCTGAATCACACCTAAGCGCTAACACGGTCCGTGGAAGAACATTGTAGGGGTGATGTCCGTAGGTCGAGCGCCCTGCAAGCGGACACGCCCCCAGAAGAGTTATAAAAGTGCCTGCAAGTAAACACCCACGACAGAGTACATATGGAAATGTGGAATAAACACAACACATGCCCCCTACAGACTATGAACATAAAACAGAGCATAAATGAACATGTTATATTATTTTTTTTAACTGTAAAAAGATGTTTGCCCGATGAGTGCGCCAAGCTTGTAGCTGGAGTGCCCGGCTCAGCTACAGTTAGCAGTAAGTGGAAAAGCATATAAGAACTAACTATGCAAAGTAAGCCAAAAGCAATAGCGTAGCAGTAGGAAAGACGTCGGCTGAAGAGCAGGCAGTCATGGTTTGAGCCCCACAACATCAATTTTTATTGTTAGTGAAATAAGCACGAAACAAGTCCCGGACATATATGTACACATATAAAATTATATTTTATGTAAAATGTGTAATGAAATAGGCCATTTTATTTTGAAAAATGTGAGATAACAAAAGAATAAAAAATGCCAGATGTGCCTATAGCTGAGCTACAGTTTAACAAGGCGAGTGCATCTGCCCGTAGGTGAGCAGTGGTTTAACAGATGTAAAATAAGTGCCGGAAGGTGAGCAGTGGTTTAACACGCTGAAACTGTGTGACCCTAGCTGAGCTGAGCGCAATATGCGTGCTGACAGCCAAATGAAGCATAAACCAGCGTAACCCATTTGCGCGGAGCTGCGCACAACAAGTTAACCGACGGGCAACGTTGAGCAAGCTATAACAAAACTGCCTTTACACAGACACACCCCCTAGACAGTCATAAAATATAAAAAGCAGTGGTCAGGTTCGAACCCAGGATACCATGCACCATAGTCAAGGTACTGAACCACTAAGCCATGACAGCTGTACTTAGAAATGCAGTAATAGCAAATATATAGGAATGAATAGAAAGTGGAGCATGACAAAGCAGGTTTTGTGAAGCTGATACAATTCCAAAATGGCCAATCACAGATAAGTCGCCGGGAAACGGCATATATAAGCCCCTCAGGTGGGAATACACAGCATAAACGTATTGTAGAACTAACTTGCAGCCAGAATGTCAGGGAGTAGGTGAGGGTAATTAAGCTGGCGAGCACAGAGAGGTGGGGCATTGAGGAGTCCAGATATGGTCTGGCTCCTAGTCCACAATCGCGAGGCCCAACTCATGCAGTGTGGGCCAGGTTCTGTGGGGAGCATATAGGGCTGAGGCGTGAAACCGTTTGGCTCCATGGAATCTCTACCAGTGCCACAGGGATTCAAGGACTTGTAGTGAATTAAGGTCACGTCACCACCATGCCGTGACCTGAAGAAGACGGGAAGCAGGAACTAATTGAACCTTTGGATCCAGGAGGCCAGGCAAATGCCCAACACCCCACTACTGAGTAAGTTAGTATTTAATTATGTATGGCTAAGAAATTAAAACTGAAAAGCTGATATTATGGAGATGTGTATTTCAATATTACTTCATTTATATTACAGCTGCAGGTGTCCGTTCTGCGAACCTCAGAGCCTATGGCGTATAGGTTGAAAGAATGCTTGATTCGCCTCCAGGCAGGTCATCAGTAATCCTCTCCCCAGTAACTGTAAAAAAGAAATATAAAAGTATGACAGTTAGCTTAAAAAAGAGTGCGAGTGCACTGATCTACTAAGTAATAAAATGTGCAAGTAACAGTGTAAGAGTGTTACGCAAGTATTGCTTGAATTGATTACAAAAAGTAAAAGTTGCAGTCTGTAATCCAAAACAGAAAAATGAAAATGTCTGAAATAAAGATGCCCCGCCTAGTAATATAATAGTATTACAACCTGCGAAAGCAGGCTGAAAAAGTACAGCTGCAGAAGATGAGCACAAAGCACATGTTATTGAAATATATCCCTGTTAAAATACTGAAACATGACAGAAGTAGAGACTGCTGGAAAGGATTGTAATAACTACAGGTAAAAAACATGTCAATAAAGCCTAGAAGTAAGTACCATCCTGAATAGGAAAATTCACAAAACAAATTGAGAGAGTGTGAGAAAGAGTTATGAATCCACCCAATAAAGCCAATGTAATAACCCCTGAATAAAGTATACTGCAGTCAGTACAGAATGAAATGAATGTGACAAAGCCAGCAGAACCGAATCTTCAAGTAAATGTGTTGTTAAGTATGTTGCTTGCAGTTGGAATGTGTATCCCAAAATCTTTTGAGTCT
>NW_025058477.1:0-6300 GCF_019279795.1 Protopterus annectens | reverse complement strand
TTTAAAGATGCATTTGGGTTGAAACCTGGGGGCCCGGGGAATGCCAATCCTTCCTGCCATGTGGAAGGGGCCTTAATTTTTGAGGGGGCATCCTTGTAGTGTCTGCCTGGCGGGAAAAGTGAATGGCTCTGTTTTGAAGCCTTTGCCCACCATGAAACTCCTGTTGTGGCAATGAGAAAAAGTGTTTGTACCTACCATAAATGTAGATGTTCAAGTGTTCACATGATCACACTTGGGTTATCCTGCTGTCAGCCCGTCGGCCAGAGTTCCAAAGTCTTGATCCGGCATTGGTTGCTGTCGCTTCTTCCCTGACGTCAGTGCGCCATGGGTATACAAGATGCATCCGATGCCATTTTCTTCAGCTTTTCTTGCCCCAGATGTCAGGTGCCCCTAAGTGGGTAGGCAATACATACTGCTAATCAAAAACATACATACAAAATAAAAACAATACCTTCAGTTACCAGCAAATACACCCAAAAGGTTGTATAGGATAGAAGGGTATAGATAAGTTCAGCTAGTTCAGAGGGGATGGAGGGAGGGTAACCTGGACTGCTGCAGTGTGAACACTCGAACATCTACATTTATGGTAGGTACAAAACTGTACTATGTTCATCGTGTTACACCGCTGCAGTCATCACACTTGGGTTGAATCCCAAAGCTAAGTCTGGGTGGCTGATCTATAGAGAGTTAGGATTGGCTAAGAGGCCCTGCAGAACTGCAGTGGCAAATCCTGCTCTGGATTTTGAGTAAAGAGGTAGGTGGTAATGCTTGGTGAAGGTGTGCACTGAACTCCAAGTAGCAGCCTCTAAAATGTCCTTGGTTGGTACTCCCTTGAGAAAGGCTGCACCCTGGTTGAATGGCCTAATGAACTTAGGCTGCCCATGGTGAAGTGGCATGTAGTGGCCTATCCACTTTGAAAGTTGGAATGAGGCCTAATGTTATTAGGGACTGATTTTCCATGATGTGTGTAGCAGTACCGAATACAGTGTCCTATCCATTTGGATATAGTCTGCTTTGAGATAGCCTTGCCTTGTGATCCTGTAGCATATGCTACAAACAGTTTATCAGTTTTCCTGAAAGCTTTTGTTTTGTCCAAGTAGAAGCGTAGCTGCCTGTGTATGTCCAAAGAATGCAGAAGTTTTCCCCTTTTTTTTGGGGGGTTTGGATAAAAGTAGGAAATGGATGGTTTGGTTAAGAGCCACACTAGATCCACCTTTGCATAAGGTGGGTTTGTCCTTAAAGATACCCTGTCCTGATAAAAAATTATAAAGGTTCCACTGCCATTAATGCCTGTAGCTCTGAGACTCTTGGCTGAAGTTACTGCCAGGAGCAGAGCTGTTTTCCATGATAAAATTTTAGATCGGCTGTATTGGCTGGCTCAAAGGTGGTAGGGTCATTTTTTCCAAAACAAATTGAGGTCCCAAGTTGGTGTTGGTGCTCTTGGTCTTATGTTTTAGCCCCTCTGAGGTACTGCTTTAGCAAGGATGAGAGAATAAAGGAAAATCTTTTGTAATGTGCAGAAATGGCAGAGGCGTGAATCTTAATTGATAAAAAGGATAGCCTCTGTCCAGCATCTCAGATAAGTATTGTAAAATCTGAGGAATGTTTGGAACAAGAGGGTCAAGGCTGTGAGCCTGGTTCCAGGCGTAGAATCTCTTCCATTTTTCTGAGTAAGCTTTCCTGGTGCTAGGCCTCCTGGCCTCCAAAATGACATCCATAACAGCTTTAGAGAGAGGTGTTGCCTGTTTGACTAAAGTATCTGCTATGCAGCCAGGTTTAGGGTTTTGAGCTGACCGTGCAGGATCTGATTGTTTTGTTGAGTCAGAAGGTGTGGAATTTGGGGCAAAATCCATTGTGGGCCTTGAGCGAAGTTCCTTAAGATAGGGTACCAGTGCTGGTGTGGCCCGTCTGGAGCAATCAGGATCATCTGTGTTTTTTCTTGTCTGGATTTTAGGAGTACCTTTGAAAGGAGAGGCAGTGATGGGAAGGCAAACTTTTAGGTTTTTCCAGCTGAACAGAAGAGCATCCACTTTCCATGCTTGTTTGTGATAAGTCCTTGTGCAGAATTTTTGTAGTTGGCAATTCAGAGGGGAGGCAAGAAGATCTATGTCTGGGCATCCCCATTTTTCTGTTATCATGCTGAAGATTTGTGGGTTCAATTTCCATTCGTGAGGGTCCATGATATTTCTGCTTAAGTCGTCTGCTAGAGTATTTTTCTTTCCTGGCAGGAATTGTGCTTGCAGGTGAACGTGGTACGTTAGAGCTGTGTTCCACAAGGTCATAGCTTGCCTGCATAGGGGATAAGAGTGAGCGTCCCCTTGTTTATGTACCACATTACTGTGGTGTTGTTTGTCTTTAGTAATAGTTGTCCTGGGTGTAGAAGGTCCTTGAAAGCTGTTAGGGCATTTTGAACAGCCAACATTTCTTTCTGATTGATGTGAAGATGCATCTGGTCTGTGGCCCACTTGCCCTGAATGCATGTTCCTGCCATGTGTGCTCCCCAGGCGTAATCCGAAGCATCTGTTGTTAGAGTTTGCCTGGTTGTGGGCTTGGTAAAAGGCTGACCCTTGTTTAGGTGACATGCCTGTGCCCACCATCGAAACTCCTGTTGTAGGCAGAGAATTACTGGAATTACTGCTTCTAGACTGTGAGAATGTTGAGTCCAAACACTTTTTAAGCACCATTGTAAATTCCTCATATGCAGTCTGGCATATGGTATTAGTAGCATGCAGGATGCCATGAATCCCAGGGCCTGCAGAATTCTTCTTGCAGGGAGATGGGACGTTTTTGCCAGTAGTTGAAAATATTGAGTCAGTTGCACTTGTTTGTCTGGCGTGAGGTAAGCCATCTGGGTCATTGTACTTAAGCTGGCACCCAGGAATGTAATTGGTTGTGAGGGCACTAGTTTTGACTTCTTTTCATTTACTGTGTACCCTAGAGAAATTAGCAACCTTTTCAGAAACACCAGATGCTGTAGAAGAATGTCCTTTGTCTCTGCTTGAATGAGGCAGTCGTCCAGTTATGGATATATTTGAATCCCTTTTTGTCTGCAAAATGCAATTACTGGTGCCAGGCACTTTGTGAAGACCCTGGCCGCAGTAGATAATCCAAAGGGCAGTGCAGAGAATTGGTAGTGCCTTGTACCAGCTTTGAATCGGAGGTATCTTCTGCAATTTTGTCTGATAGGGACATGCAGGTATGCCTCTTTGAGGTCCAGAGTAACAAAAGCCTTCTTGCCCAGCATGGGAGAAGCTGCTGTAATGTCAACATTTTGAATTTTGGAATATCCAGGTAAGTATTAGAATTGAAAGGTCCAGTATGGCCTCCAGGCTTTGTCCTTTCTGGGGACCAGGAAGAGTCTTGAGTAAAATCCTTGTTCTTGTTCCTGTCGTGGTACTTTTTTAATAGCTCTCATGTCCATGAGGGCTGAAATTTGTTTTTGTGCCTCTGCCCATTGATTTTGTGGCAGGTCTGGCATTCCTTTAGCTTGGTAAAGTATGGAAGTGGAATCCCGTAACCTTTGGGCACAATATTCAGGACCCATTTGTCTTGGGTGATTGTTTGCCAGTTTTGAGAAAAAGTGCTAGTTTTCCCCTAAGGGGCTTTCAGAAGGGGTCTTGGCTACAAGGGGAAGTCATTGTGACTGTTTCCTGTAAGGTTGAGACTTGTCCTCATCTCCTTTTGGGGTTGAGGTGCCCCACTGTCGTTGTCTCTTTGAGCCTTGGGTTGAGATCTGCCTCTTGGGTGTCTGTATCTGCCTCTCTGTGGCCTGTCTGACACTGGAAAGGACCAATTTTTGTTGGCCCAAATTTTTGCTAAACCGGGGGGCTGTACCTGTAAGAAATCCTTGACTGTTTGCATAGATTTAGCTTTATCCTCCATTTTCTTTAACACCTCTTCTGCCTTAACACCAAACAAGGTATCATGTTGTAAAGGAGCATCCAATAACTTTGCCTTAACATGTTCAGGTAAACTCTGTTCTTTTAACCAAGCATATCTTCGAATAACAGAACCTGTAACTGCGGCTCTACAAGAGGCCTCTAAAGAATCAAAACCACATTGCAGAGTATGTTTTCCCACCTGTTCAACTGCATGCAATAAATCCTGCACTTCTTTACAATCAGGAGCTTCTGAGCTAGCAAGCATTTTCTGAACCATTAAATATTGTTGGTACTTAAGCATGTGAAACTGGCAATTTAAAGCTCTTACTGCTACAGTTGCAGATGTGTATACTTTCTTCCCCCATCTATCCAAAGCTCTGGAATCTCTGTCAGAGGGTACTGGATTTTTTGCAATGGAAGCCTTAAACCCTTTTGGACCCTGGGAAATAGTTTCTGGATCAGCAGAAGGGTTTTTGTAAAGAAAGAAACTTGTGAGAGTCAGGGACTCTATAATTCCAATCTGGCTTGGCTGGAGCAGGGGGCAAAGAGTCAGGAGATAAGCTGGATTCAGAGAACACATCATCCACAATGTCTAGTACAGGCGGAATAGCCAGGGTGCCTGTGCTGAGGCAATAAGAGGAAATCTCGGAGCCTTTTCTTGGATTCTGAGTATTCCTGACTTTCCCAATGGAAATGTTCCCGCATGGTATGTAAAGTTTCCCCAAAAGAGTAATCCTCAGGAGGAGAGGCTGAAGGGATAGATTCCTCAGAATCAGAGTCCTCATGGGGGGGGGGGGGGGGGGGGTAAAGAGTATCCCTGGTCTGAAGAGGAATCAGAGGAAATGGAAACCTGATCAGAGGAGTCATAGTCTGTATCCTGCCTAGGCGTTTTCCAGGACGGGGATGGGAACCCCTGATTAGAGTAATGAGGTCTTCGGCCATTTTAAGCATCTGTTTCTTAGGCATGGAGGACTGTCCAGGAGAATGCTGTACTTGTTTCTCTGTCTTCAATGGTACCTTTGTCTTGGCTGTTGATTTAATGGTAACTTGTGAAGGTCTGAAAACACCCTCAGAAGCCGGTGCCTGCTCAGCGGCTCCAGACCCATCTGAGGGATTAGTTTCTGTAGGCCCAATACCTTGAGTTTCCAGAGGCCTAGTTGTCTCCACGGGGGTCGGAGGCCTGTGGCTCTGAGGTAGGGTGTCAGGGGCTGTGAAAGCCCCTCACTGAGAACCGCGACTGGCCTAGAAGAGGTTTATTGGTTTGGGACCTGGGATGCCCGTGTTTATGCCTGTCTTTGTGTTTTCAGAAATCGGTGGTTGGTTGACCCGGGCGGCATAGTATAATTGAACCTTCGCAAAGTAGTGCAAAGCAAAATCAAAGCGCTTTTATAGTGCGTTTAAATCTAGCACAAAACCAACAACTAGTGACGGGATCAGGGCCTAGGCATGGAATACAGTAAGAGTGGAAGTCCTTATGAGGTATTTGCTTCCCACAAGAAATACAATTATTAACTTTTTTTGACATCGGTCTGAGGCAAGAAAAAAGTTTCCCCAAAGGGGTTAGCTTTATTGAAGACTTCAGATCTGAAATTCACTTTGAAAATCTCAGGTCGCCACCGGCACTTGCAACTCTTGGCATTTTCTTCCCACAAGAAATACAATTATTAACTTTTCTGACATCGGTCTGAGGCAAAAAGTTTCCCAAAAGATTGAAGACTTGGATCTGAAAATTTAACTTTGTAAATCTCAGGGGCCGACCGGCACTTGAACTGCTTGGGCACCCGGCAAGAAGACTGAAGAAAATGTAGTTGGATGCATCTTCATACCCTGGCCACTGCGGGAAGAAACACAACGATGCGGACCCAAAAATTTGGAACTCTGGTGACGGACCACCCGAATAACCCAGTGTGATGACTGCAGTGTAACAGGATGAACATCTATTGTTTGGCTGTGGCAATGTGAGTCCCCCTTTTGGTACCACTGAAGTTTCCTCATATGCAGTCTTGCATATGGAATTAGTAATGCAGGATGCCATGAAGCCCAAAGCCTGCAATTTTTTTTGCAGATAACTGAGCCCTTTTCCAACATTTTGAAATTAAACAGTTGCCTTTGTTTGTCTGGCATGAGATAATCCATCTGGGCAGTTCTTTTTGCTTGCACCCAGGAATATTATCTCTTGGGAGGGTACTAGTTTTGATTTATTTTTTTTACTGTGTACCCTAGGCATGTTAGTAGCCTTTTCCCAAAAGCCAGATGCTGTAGAAGAATGTCCTTGTTTTTTGCTTGAATTAGGGGTCGCCAAGGGATAATTTTTATTTTTGTGCAAATGAATTCTTTAGGACTTTTGCCCCCTAATAACCAAAGGGCATGCAGGGGGTTTTTTTTTAAATTTTTATTAAAAAGCCTTGTCTGGGGGGGG
>NW_025058476.1:0-6791 GCF_019279795.1 Protopterus annectens | reverse complement strand
CACTTGACCACACACAGACACACACAGTCACGCACACACTCATACACATTCGCTCATGTTAGCACACTCTCACACACACTCGCACAATCATGCACACACTCGTTCACACATGTGCACACACATGCACTCGCACATACTTGCACACACACACTCACACACACTTGCACACTCACGCTCACATTTGCAGACACACACACACATTTGCAGACACTTGCATCCTCACACACACCTCGCACACTCTTGCACACACTTGCACACTCACGCACATACTCGTACACAAATGCACACACTCGCGCACACTCGCACACATGCTCACGCAAAATCCCAGACATTTGTGCACTTACACACACACACACACACGCACACACACACACACACACACACACACACACACACACACACACACACACACACACACACACACACACACACACGTACACACTCGCGCACCCAGGCACATGTACTTAAGCACAATCCCAGACACTTGCACACTCACACACTCACACACAATTCCAGACACTTGCTCACTCACATACTCACACACACACTCACGCACAATCCCAGACACTTGCACACTCACACACTCACACTCTCGCTCACTCGCGCATTCACAAACTGACACACACTTGTGCCTACTTGCACACTCATGCACACACTTGTGCACACACTCATGCACACAATCACACACACTCACACACACACATACACACTCACACACACATGTACACACTCATGCACACACGCACATGCACTCAAGCACAATCCCAGACACTTGCGTACTCACACACTCACACACACACACACACACACACACACACACACACACACACACACACACACACACACACACACACACACACACACACACTCACACACAATTCCAGACACTTGCTCACTCACACACTCACACTCTCACTCACTTGCGCATTCACAAACTGAAACACACTCATGCCTACTGGCACACTCATGCACACACTCGTGCACACACTCATGCACACAATCACACACACTCACACACACACACACACACACACACACACACACACACACACACACACACACACACACACACACACACACTCACAGACACATTCGCACATAGTCACACACATACTCGAACACAGTCGCACACACACTCACACACAGAGTTGAGCACGCACTCATGCACTCCTGTACACACACTCATGCACACCTGTGCACACACTCATGCACACTCACATTTATGCATACCTGGGGACACTCACGCATTCACGCACACTTATGCACACTGACACACTCGGACATTCACTCACACCCATGCACACTCACTTTTGCACAGTGGCACACACAGTTGCACACACACTCATGCTAACAGACACTCACACACATTCATGCAGACACTCGCACAATCACACTTGCGCAAACTACCGCACATTCACACACACACTAGTGCACTCTCGTGCACACATTGGTGTTCACACTCGTGCACTGTCACACATACACTCATGCACACACTTGTACACATGCACACGGTCGCACTTCTGCACTCACACACTCACACTCGCGCACACTTGCACAGAGGCATGCACAGAAACTGACACACACTTGCTCACACTAGCGCAGACTCATGCACCCTCACACAAATTCACACAATCACACACAGTTGCGCACACTCGTGCATTCTTGCACACACACTCATGCACACTTGCAGGTACTCACTCTCTCACACACTCACACTAGTGCGCTCTTGCATACTTGCATGCTCATGCAACATCTGTGCACACACTTGCACACACTCGCACATAGTCATGCACACACTTACACATACTCAAAAACTCAGACTCACACTCGTGTACTCGCACACTTGCTCAATTGCACACTCACACACTCGAGCACACTTTCACTTGCGCAAACACTCTTACACATTCTCAATCTCTCACAGATGCTTGCACAAACACTTACACACACTCGCACACACTCATACACACTCACGCACACACTTGCACTCAAACTCGCACAGACACACAGGCTTCCACACTTGCACACACTCTCGCACACACTCACGCACACACACACACACACACACACACACACACACACACACACACACACACACACACACACACACACACACACACACACACACACACACACACTCTCGCACACACTCACGCACACACTCGCACACATTCGCACACATTTGCCCACACACTCAGACACACTCGCACAAATGTGCATAGTTGTGCACACAATTGCTCACACACATGCACACTAACACTCGCATACACTTGCACACACTCATGCACTCATACACTCGCTCATTTGCACACTTGCACACTCGCATGCACACATGCACTCACTTGCGCACTCACACACACACTCGCATACTCACATACACACTCACATGCAGTCGCACACAGTCACTAGCACTTGCAAACATGCACACACACTAGAACATAAACTCACACATTCACGGACAAACTCATGCACAAACTCATGCAACACTCTCACAGACGCACTCACAAGACACTCGCACACACTCACGCATGCAATCACACATGCACTCACGCACGCACTCATGCATGCACTTGCACATACTCACGCATGCACTCGCACACACACTCTCGCACACACTCATGCAAACACTTGCACAGTCGAGTACACACTCGCACACACACTTTCACAGACACATGCACACTCACACACACTTGACCCCACACAGACAAACACAGTCGTGCATACACTCATGTACACTTGCGCACACACTTGCGCACACTCGCACTTACAAACATGCACACACTCAAACTAGCACACAGACTTGCACATTCGCGCACAAACCCATGCACAAACTTGTGGATGCACTGCGCACAAATGCATGCACACTCATGCACACACTCACGCAAACACTTGCACAGTCGAGTACACACACACACACACACACACACACACACACACACACACACACACACACACACACACACACACAGATACACTCGCGCACACTCACACACATTCACACAGTGGCACACATTGTCATGTGCACACACACTAGCACTCACATTCACACATCTCCACACTTGCACACTCAAGACAACACTCTGCACTCCTTGCAATGCACACACATTCGCAATCATGCAATCACAGAGTAGCAAACTCGCAGACACTTGTGCAATTGCTCACACACTCATGAACACAGTCGAGGCACACACTCATGCACACTCGCGCACACTCACTCTTGCACAGTGCACACATTTGCACACACACACTCACACACACACATATCTGCACGCAGTCTCAGACACTCATGCACAAACTCGCACACACTCTCAGACACTCATGCACAAACTCGCACACACTCCAGCACACCCTCCTACCCTCACTCACATGTACACAGACTCAAGAACACTCATGCACTCGTGCACTTGCACACTCATGCACTCTCGCACTCACTCAATTGCAAACTTGCACACTCAAGCAAACTTACACACTTTTGCAGACACTCTTACACATTCTCAGTCTCTCACACACTTGTGCCCACTCGCACACACACTCGCACACACTTCCACACTCACACACACTTCCACACTCACGCACACACTCACATGTACTCACACACAATTCCACACTCGTGCACACAGTCACACACACATACTTCCACACTCACACACACACTCGCACACACATTTGTGCACACTCATGCACACACTCTCACATACTCGCACACACCTGCACACTCATGCACACACACGTGCACATACCTGCACACTCACGTGCACACTCACACACACTCGCACACACTTGCACACTCACACAGACACTCACACACACTCAGGCACACACTTACACACTCATGCACACACTCACACACACTCACACACACTTGCACTCTCACACCAATATGTGACACACTTGTAATACACCACACATTTGTATTGTGACTTTTACACTCATGCACACACTCTCACACACTTTCACACTCATGCACACACTCGCACACACTTGCAGACACTTGCACACTCATGCACACACTCGCACACACTTGCACACACTTGCACACTCATGCACACACTCGCACACACACTCAAGCACACACTCGAACACACTCGCACACACACGCGCAATCCCAGACACTTGCGCACTCACACTCACACAATCATGCACAATGCCAGACACTTGCACACGCACACTCGCATACACTCATGCACACTTGCACACTCGCACGCACACCCACACTCATGCACACACTGAAGCACACATTTGCGCACACATTCAAACACTCATGCACACACTCGCACACACTCGCGCACACACTCATGCAAACACTCATGCACACACTCGCGCACACACATGTGCAGACTCATGCACACTCACGCACACTCGTGCACTCTCACACACTTATGCACACTTGCACACTCGTGCACTCATGTACTCGTGCACTCGCACACTCAGTTGCACACTCACACTCAAGCACACTCACTTGCACAGACACTCTTACACATTCTCATTCTCTCACACACACTTGTGCCCACTTGCGCACACACCTGAACACACTCACACACAGTTCCACACTCGTGCTCACTTGCACACATCCACACTCACATACACTTCCATACTCGCACACACACTCACACACATTTCCATATTCGCACACACACACTCACGCACACATTCGCTCACACACTCATGCACACACTCACACACACTTGCACACTCACACAAATACTCGCACACACTTGCATACTCACGCACACACTTGCGCACTTGCACACACTCGCACACTCTACACACACTCGCACAGACTTTTACACTTATACACACACTCGCACACTCATGCAAATACTCGCACATACTCTCACACACTTGCACACTCACACACAGACTCACACACACTTGCACACACTTGCACACTCACGCACACACTCAAGCACACACTCAAGCACACTCGCGCACACACTCAGGCATAATCCCAGACACTTGTGCAGTCACACTTGCACACGGTCGTGCACACTTGCACACTCGCATGCACACCTACATCGTGCACACACTCATGCAAACATTTGCGCACTCACACACATTTGCAAACACTCACGCACACACTCGGACACATTCGCACACACTTGCACACTTATGCACACACTCGCACAGACTTTTACTCTCATGCACGCATTCTCACTCACTTTCACACTCATGCACACACTCGCACACACTTGCAGACACTTGCACACTCATGCACACACTTGCACACACTTGCACACACTTGCACACTCATGAACACACTTGCACACACACTCAAGCACACACTTGAACACACAAGACACACCCACACTTCCACATTTGCACTCACACACTCACACACACACATACTCACACACACCTCCAGACACTTGCTCACTCACATACTCACACACACACTCACGCACAATCCCAGACACTTGCACACTCACACACTCACACTCTCTCTCACTCGCACATTCACAAACTGACACACACTCGTGCCTACTTGCACACTCATGCACACACTTGTGCACACACTCATGCACACAATCACACACACTCACACACACACACATACACACTCACACACACACACACACACACACACACGTACACACTCGCGCACGCATGCACATGCACTCAAGCACAATCCCAGACACTTGCACACTCACACACTCACACAAACACACACACACACACACACACAACCCAGACACTTGTCACCACACACCACACTCCCCACTTGCACAAAACTGAAACAAGTCATGCACATCACACTCATGCACACACTCGTGCACACACTCATGCACACAATCACACACACTCACACACACACACACACACACACACACACACACACACACACACACACACACACACACACACACACACACACACACTCACAGACACATTCGCACATAGTCACATACATACTCGAACACAGTCACACACACACTTACACACAGAGTTGTGCACACACTCATACACACCTGTGCACACACTCATGCAGACTCACATTTATGCACACTCACACATTCACGCACACTTATGCACACTGACACACTCGCACATGCGCGCACATTCACTCACACCCATGCACACTCACTTTCGCACAGTGGCACACACAGTTGCACACACACACTCACACTAACAGACACTCACACACACTGCAGACACTGCAAAACACACTTGCAAACCCAGCATTCACACACACACTAGTGCACTCTCATGCACACATTGGTGCTTACACTCGCGCACTTTCACACATACACTCATGCACACACTCATACACACTTACACATGCACACTGTCGCACTTCTGCACTCACATACTCACACTCGTGCACACTCGCACAGAGGCATGCACACAAACTGACACACACTTGCACACACTAGCGCAGACTCATGCACCCTCACACAAATTCACACAATCACACACAGTTGCACACACTCATGCACACTTGCACACACACTCATGCACACTTGCAGGTACTCGTTCTCTCACACACTCACACTAGTCCGCTCTCGCATACTTGCATGCTCATGCAACATCTGTGCACACACTTGCACACACTTGCACATAGTCATGCACACACTTACACACACTCAAAAACTCAGACTCACACACACTCGTGTACTCGCACACTCGCTCAATTGCACACTCACACACTCGAGCACACTTTCACTTGCGCAAACACTCTTACACATTCTCAATCTCTCACAGACGCACAAACACTTACACACACTCGCACACACTCATACACACTCACGCACACACTTGCACTCAAACTTGCACAGACACAAAAATTAAATTGCACA
>NW_025058475.1:0-6518 GCF_019279795.1 Protopterus annectens | reverse complement strand
GTGCTGATCTCCATCACCTATGCACTCAAGTCTCTCAACTTGTTATGACTCTGTCATAGTCCATGTTGGTGTGAATGTTTTGAGACACACTTCCCTGGACTATATGAAGAGCAACATAATCAAGCTCACTGAATATGTGTCCCAAGCAGGTATGTTCCTATCTTTAAAGCAGCATTCCTACCATCACCCAGAATGGCTGCCTCAATACAAACAGAAAAAATGATTAATTTCAGCCAATTGACTAGTTTCTGGTGTGTCATTTCAAGGGGATCCAGTACTTGGACAGCCTGGGATGATACGATTGACAAACCAGGATGCTTTGTCAGAGATGGCCTACATCTGTCTCCCTTGGCTTCAGGCTCCAGTGTAGCGCCCTGTCTCCCCATAGCTCTTTCTAGGCAACAATTCATAAGGTCAAAACTGGCTCAACATGAACATTTCATCAAAAAGTAAATTATAGGTCAAGTGCTGTTAAATGCTAGGAGTCTAAACACATGAAACTGCACTCATTGCAAAACATTCTTAACCCTGGAAGATGCTGATATTTGTGTAGTCACAGAAACCTGGAAGTTCAAAGCTGCAGAGAGTAGCCCAGCCATAATTGTGCTACTTCATCCTATAATATGTTCAGACTACAAACCATGGGCAGCAAAGTAAAAGGAGGTGGAGTTGCAATACATATAAAAGACATACACACACCTCCAGGCTGAGTCAAACAGGTATGATGCGCGGGGAAAACACTCCAGGTGCAGTTAACAATTGACAAGACCTCTATTCAAATCATAGCTAGCTATAGGCCTCCAACTTTGACTCAAGATGCCCACTCCACCTATCTGGACCTCTTTGAATCTATCAAGATTCAACCCTATACCCTGATCCTGGGCAACTTTAACTATGCAACCATAGACTGGAAGAAATACTCATGCCAAAACACAAATGCCTAGAGATTCCTTAATTTTGCCTTAGACCAGTTGGTTGACACCCCCACAAGAGGTGCAAATATCTTGGACTTGGTGTTGCCCATATCCTTATTTGGATAGGGGGAAGCTTCTTTGTTCACCAGTGAGAGTGGGGAGCTCTGAGCAGCCTATCTGTCCCTTGAGGAGTGGTTCCAGCCCAGTGACCTGTAGCTTATGGGCCATTTTGGGCCATTTCCTATCTCTTTCTAACCCCCTGCTTTAAAGCCAGCTTTAGCGTGCTTTTAGCTTGTAATTTTAAAAGTTTGTCCTGTTTTTGCACTTACCTGTTGAGGCTACACACTCAAATGCGCTAGCCTCGTGTCACATATTTACTGCATTTTCCTGCTATTTGATTTGAAAAAAAAAAAAAAAAATTATTGGTCCTTTGTTTCCTTGTCTTTCCTGACCTAGAGTAGTCCAAATACAGGCTTTGCTGTATTCTGGACTTTTGGAAATTTCCTGTGTTGTCCATTTCCTTTTCTTGGATAGAGGGAGGTTTCTTTGTTCACCAGTGGCAGGTGGGGAACTTAGAGCAGCCCCTCCATCTATCCCTGGAGGAGTGTTCCCAAGCACAAGAATCTGGTAGTCTATTGGCCATTTTGGACCAATTTCTAGCTCTTTCTAAATCCCCTGTATAAAGCCAACTTTGGCATGAGGTTTTTAGCAGCTTTGTTACTACTCAGCCAAGACTCCTCATTGGTCCTGCAGAGTGGTGCTAGCAGCAGAGAGGCTAAAAGAGCGACTGCTAACCTGATAAAAGTAGTTTTTCCACTGCTACTACCTGGTGACTGTCCGATCTAGCACAAATTACCGCAAATATTTCTCTTCTTGAACTGTTTTAAACTGCTCTAAAGTTGTTTTTGCACCTGCACTTTTAAAGTTTGTCCTGTTTGCTTTGCATTTACTTGTTGGAGGTTACACACTCAAGTCGCAGCTAGCCTGTGTTACATATTTATTGCAATTTCCTGCTGTTGTTGCAAAAAGAAAAAAAAAAAAGTTATCCTTTGTTTCCTCATCTTTCCTGACCTAGAGTAGTCCAAATACAGGCTTTGCTGTATTCTGGACTTTAAGGAAAGTTCCTGTGTGTTGCTGCATTTCCTTTCTTGGATAGAGGGAGGCTTCTTTGTTCACCAGTGGCAGTGGGGAGCTTGGAGCAGGCTATCTGTCCCTGGAGAGTGTTCCCCAGCACAGGAATCTGGTAGTCTGTTGGCTGTTTTGGGCCAATTTCTAGCTCTTTCAAGTCTCAGCCTGTATAAAACCACGCTGTAAGCGGCGGCTTTAGTTGGATTTTGTTCATATAGCTTCATTCGAAAGGCGCAAGCGCCGCTTTCATTTGGAGTTTGAGCCTTGGAATCTAATCTAGGATCTCATAAAATAAACACCCTATTCACTATATGCTAAAGCCTAGCACTTGCTCACTAAAGCAATTATATAAGTCAGCACTAAAAAAATTAAAAGCACTACACCCTCACAAACTCCCCCTTGGTAACTTGTTCCCCATTGGCCCTTTTTTTCAATTATAAAGTAATTCCCAATACTATTCTAGCATGTCCAAAGGTCAGTTGTCAATCTCCTCTCCGGTCCAGCTGGTGAACCTAGGAATCTTGAGGCAATGTTACAACTGCCTAATGTACACAGACAACTCTCTCCTCCTCCCAACAAATTCCAACACATGTGAGAGATGCAACCATATAGCCAAACTGGAGGCAAAGTTCTCTCAACTCAGTACTGGCGTAACCAGTCAGGAGGAGAAGGAAACCACACTCACTACAATTCCAGTCTCACATAGACCTACCACGACAGCAAACCAAACACATAAACACACAAAAACATACTTGGAGGCTCTAAATAAAAATCTGCCTAAGCAGCAAAGACCTCCAAAGCAGACACCCAAGCAACCGCTACCCCAAAACAAAACACGTGCAACACATAGCTCACAAAGCCAGTGTGCGAACAGTCACAGCCCTTAAGGCTAAACAACACACCTGATACACTTGTAATAGGTGACTCTATCATCAGGCACACTGGCGTCCAGCTCACCAGGCTGAACAAGGAGAAGGTCACGGTGAGCTGCCTATCTGTGCTAGGATCAGCCACATAACACAAGCACTCAGGTCACTCCAAGGCAAGTACAAATATGACTCAGTCATTGTCCATGCTGGTGTGAATGACCTGAGGCATACCTCCCTGGACTACATGAAAGAGACATAGAGGAGCTCTCTGAGCATGTAGCCCAGGCAGGTATGACCCTGACCTTGAGTAGCATCTTACCCTCACCAAGAATGATGCCACAATATGAAGACAAGATGATCAATTTCAACAATTGGCAAGTATTGGTGTCATTCAAAGGGGATCAATGCCTGTCAGCTTGGGATGATATGCCACGACAAGCCACGATGCTTAAGCTAGGACGGCTTGCACCTGTCACCCCTGGGCTTCCGGATATTGGCAAAGGCTCTTGCTACCCCACAGTGCCTTTTAGGCAAGGCTCAAAGACAAACCCACCTCCATAGGTATCACAAGGGATAAGAAACTAAGAGTAATGCTACTCAGCCAGAAGTCTAAACCTCAAGATGCACCTTTCAAACTCTCCTTAGCATGGAGAACATCGATATCTGTGCAGTAACAGAAACCTGGTTCAGGACTCCCGAGAGCACCCCAGCACTACCAGGTTATACCTCATACCATGCTTTTGGCCCCAAAACTTGGACGAACCACAAAAGGAGGGAGTATCAATATTCATCAAAGATACCCACACCTCCAGGTTGGTGGCAAAGCACGAAGCATCAGAGACTATCCATGTGCAACTAACAGTGGGTAAAACTGCCTTCCAGTTTATAGCCTGCTACAGACCACCCTCCCAAACCCAGGAACCCCACTGGCCTTCCTGAGAACACTGGAAAATATGAAGGTCTCTCCAACACCATTATATTGGGGACTTCAACTACCCAAACATAGACTGGGAGCATTACTCTAGCTCCAACACCTAGCCCAAAGGTTCCTAGAATTTATAAACTCAAATGCTATGGAACAACTTGTTACCACTCCACAAGAGGGAAAACATACTGGACCTGATCATCACCAACATGGGGACTCTATGCTCCAGACCAGAAGTGTATCCCTCACTGGTAAGATCAGACCATAAACTAATCTCACTGGATATTCACATCCCGACCCCACCCCTGCCCAGAAAACCACAGTGAAAACTTCTCTAAAGCAAATTTCACACTCCTCAAAACCGAGGTGGAATCCTTCAAAGCCCGGGCCTGTGGAAAATCTGCCCAGACCAGAATCCTTTATAAATGCATTCTATGAACACCTTCAGGAATGCATGGATCATCTAATCCCAAATAAAACCAAGACCCAATCCTCCAAAGGCAGGCGTCCTGTCTGGTGGACCCCAACCATAAACGAACTATACAATAGAAGGAGGAAGCTACTACATGATAGAGCAAAATCCCAAAAGGAAGGCATCTCTGATCTGTATTAGCAATAAACTAAGTGCACTCATAAAATCGTCAAAGGCCAGCTTGAGAGAAAAATTGCACAGGACACTAAGGATAATCACAAGGCTTTCTTTAGTTATGTTAGGAACCTGGGTGGGAATTCCCAGATATGCTCAGAATTAGTCCAAAATGACAAAAATACACTGAACCACAGACATTGCCAACATCCTGGCTGACAGGTTCAGGCAAACTTCTCCCCTCCCCACCAAAGGGCAAATATCTATCCCAGCAGGTGCTGCCCCTGACATCTCAGATGCTCAGGTGGAGCTGCCCTCTCAAAGCAAAAACACAGCATCAATGGGACCAGGCGGTGTCCCAGGCTCGTCCTACATGAACTCAAGAAGAGCTAAGCCCAAACATAAAACTACTGTTCAATCTCAGCCTTACTACAGGATATGTACCCAAAGAGTGGCGTGCAGCAACAGTGGTCCCTCTCCCACAAAGGTGGTGCCTCAGCGGACCCTGGAAACTATAAGCCCATAAGCCTGACTAGCTTGGTCTGCAAAGCTATGGAAAGGATCATCATGGACCTCATAAATAAAGATATTGGGGACCTACAGACACTGGATCCTACCCAGTTTGGCTTTGTTAAGGGCAGATCCTGCCTCTTAAACCTGGTTGACTTCTTTGGAAACAGTCACCAAGGCCATTGTGAGGGAAGGTGGTCCACACAGCCTACCTGGACCTCATAAAGCCTTGATACAATACCCCACTCAGGCATTATAGATAAGCTCACCAGCTTAAATATAAACCCCTATGTCACTAGATGGGTTGCAAACTGGCTCAAGGACAGAACCCACATGGTTAGAATTGCTGGAGCCATGTCAGACTCCAAACCAGTTACAAGTGGCATCCCACAAGGCTCAGTCCTGGGACCTCTCTTGTTTGGTATATATTTCTCGGAGGTACAGGCCAACACGGAAGGACTGTGGCTGACCAAGTTCATGAATGACTGCAAACTGGGCCATAATCGACTCTCCAGCCGACACAAGCATCCTCCAAAGGGCCTCATAGAAACAGACAACTGGTGCCAGAGCCATGGCCTCAAGCTAAATGCCAAAAGTGTATAGTCATCCCTTTGGCAAAAACAAAGTGCCCACAAATTACCACATAGGTGGTAATCCATTAAGTACAGAAAGAAGTAATTAGGGACCTGGGGACCCAAGTTGATATGATCTCTCATTTGACAACCCGCGTGGCCAAAGTGGTTAGAAAAACATTTTATATAGCCCACCTAATCATGAAGGGATTCACATCTAGATCAGGGGAGGTCATTGTGCCTCTTTACTCATCCCTCATCAGGCCCATGGTGAGTACAATGCCCCTTTTGGGATGTACCTTACCAGACACCTGCAGCAACTGGAAAGACCCCAAAGAGTACCTCACCAAGAGGATCAAAGGGCTCAAACAGATGCCATATGCTGCCGGTTAAAGAAACTCCAGCTCTACTCAGTGGCATACCGCCTGCTCAGAGGTGATCTGTGCCTGATGTATAAAGCCATGTCCAACCCAGATTAATGGACATGCTGCACCTCAGAAAATCCAAATCCCATCGAGCTACTGCAGCTCGAGAGACTTGAACCTCAGCACTGAAATAAATGGGACATGCTGGAGGGACAGATTCATAACCAGAGGCTCCCTTCACTCTGGAATAAAATCCCAGTCCAGGTTAGGCAGAGTCCCTCATTGACTCTCTTCAAGAGGAATCTTGATGAGTGGATGGGAGATCATAGGGTTTTACCCAGGGTATCACTTCTGTGTCACTGTTAGACAGAGGCACAGTATACTAACTTTCGAAAAGGGCATAGCAAAATTAATTTAAAATGGGTGGCAAGCCAAACATACTCTGGCTAGGCTTATAAATGCCCTAGGGCAGATAGCCTAGTATGAACCTATGAACCCTATGAACCTGTGGTAACCACTACAGCATCCCACAGTGTCATCATCCCTGGTAAGATCCAACCACCAGCGGTCCACTTTCCATTTTGTCACCCCAGCTAAAGGTCAAACAAAAAAAGGTTCCTTTCCCCCCCAAAGGCTGAAATTTTCCAAA
>NW_025058474.1:0-9421 GCF_019279795.1 Protopterus annectens | reverse complement strand
CTGTGAAGCCGTTTAGACCTTCTGCATGGAGGTTGTAATCAACTTTGGAGAAGTTTTATTGCTTAACCCTAGTGCTGGGGGGGGGGGGCTTCAGGGGAGATGGTGACTTCAAAGGTGACCACTTTGTTGTCTGATCTTATCAGGGATGATGACACTGTGGGGATGTTGCAGTGGTTTCCTATGCTGGTTAGTACCAAGTGCAAGATTTTGTCACTTCTTGTGGGGTGTCAATCAGCTGGTTTAAGGCATAAGCATGAGTTCATGCCTGAAAAGTGGTACAAGATTGGAGGAAACAGAAGGAACTGCTGACAAGACTGGAAAGAACCACTGTTATTTTTAAAATTAAGAGCAGTCTTCTAATTGCAGAGTAGTGCAATGCAGTAGAGAGTTTTGGAGTGGAAAAGTTGATTTGTTGTGGTTTTCTGTAATTGCCCAAAATGTACAACTTTTCTTGTTATGACTTTATCTCATTTTGCCCTGAGTAGTAGGAAGTTAATTAATTCCAAGTAGTCCACACTAGGAAGCAACTTTCTTCCTGAAAACTTTTCTCCAATTTTTTTTCTATTGAAAATATATCTCATATGATTTGAAATTACAAACAGTTAAATATAAAATGTAAAGCATGAAAGATCTTCAATTGACAGTGTGCTATGCCATTGTGTTAGAACTGAATGTCTACTGACTTTATATTAAAGATTTACGAGAACATTGATATCTGTGCAGTAACTGAGACCTCGTTCAAGACTCCAGAGAGCACCTCTACAATACCAGGCTACAACTCTTACCACACTTTTCAGCCAACAAACAAACCAAGACCGAAAAACTAAAGGTGGACGAGTGTCCATATTCACCAAGGATATTCATACCTCCAGGCTAGTTGCCCAACACAATGCATATGAAATTCTCCAGGTGCAACTAACACTAGGTAAGACTTGCTACAGATCCCCCACCATGCCCCAAGATTCTCACTACACCTTTCTAAACATACTGGAAAATATTAAGATACAACCAAACTGGGTGATTTCAACTACCTTACCATTAACTGGGAAAATTACTCAGGTAGTAACACCTTTTCCCAACGGTTCTTGGAATTCATAAATTCCAATGCCCTGGATCAACTAATCCATTGTCCCACCAGGGGCTCCAATATCCTAGACCTGGTCATTACCAACATGGGAGATAGATGCTCCACACCAGTGGTCACTCCCTTATTGTTCAGGTCTGACCATAAGCAAATCACCCTTGACATCCACACCTCCCAACCCCCCCCCCCCAGTAAGGAAACCTCCGTAAAAACATTCTCCAAAGCCAACTTCATGCTACTCAAGTTAGAAGTGGCAAACTTCATGACACCCATGCAGACGGAAGCTGAAAGTTCGACTGCTGAATCCTACACTAAGGCACTGTACGAGCACATCCATTCGTGCATGAATTGTGCCATCCCAAATAGAAACAAGAGGCTCTCTTCCAAAAAAGGAAGCCAATCTGGTGGTCCCCTGCCATAAACAAATTATACAACAGAAGGAAGAAACTGTTGCAGAAAAGAGGACAATCCCAGGATGCAAAAAAACTCATAGCGAATTCTCATTGAAGCTTGGTCCTCATGAAGTCTCAAACAAGTTCTGAAAATAAAAAATTGCCAAAGATTTAAAGACAACCACAAGGCATTCTATAGTTATGTCAAGAATCTAAATGGCAATGGTCGAATCTACTCTGAGCTACAACAGAATGGCATTAAATATAAAGTCCAGGATTCACGCCCATCTCCTGGCAGATCAATTTAGTGCCAACTTCACCCCTCACCCCTAAAGGGGCCATCTCGTACAGTTGCCCATTCGGTGTCTGCGGCCTGGTGAGTACCTCCCTCCCAAAACTAAAAATACGTGGGGATGGATGACATCCAGGCTGTGTACTACGCAAAGAACTACACAAAATGAACTGGCACCCCTCACCTAGGAGTGTCATGTTTTAATCATAGCCTCACCTCCCAGGATTCCTTGTTTGCAGGTCATCCCTCCACATGGGGATCACACCTTGGATCCTGGGAACTACCATCCCATCAGTCTGGTGACACAGTCTGCAAGGGGCATGGAACTTATAAGCAAAGACATTGGCTAAACCTGGGTCCCTGTCAGTTTGAGTTCGTGAAGGGCAGTCTGTCTCCTGAACCTGATTGACTTCTTCAAATCCCAGTCTCAGGCTGTGGTGAGAGTAAGGCAGTCCACACAGCCTATCTGGACCTGCATGAGGCCTACAACACTATCCCCTACTCTGGAATCTTAGATGAACTTACTAAGCTGGGCAAGTGCCAATACTAAGGGACTCTGGCTAACAAAGTTCGCAGATGACTATGACTAGGAGCCATTACTGGGTCAGTGGGAGTATTCTACAATGGGGCCTTGCAGAAACCAGATGCTTGGTGCCAGAGGGAATGGGCTCAAGGCAATGCCAAAAGAAATGTATAGTCATCCCATGGGAAAAAGCGTATATGTGGTGCCACATAGGTGGCAGTACACTAAACACAGAAAGTGTGATAAGAGAATTAGGGACACAGGTGGACAGTGGTCTCACCTTCGATAACCACATCGCCACAACAGTCAGGAAATCCTTCTATGGGGCACACCTCATCACTAAGGGCTTTTCCTCCAGAAAAAAGGAGGTCATTGTCTCACTGTACTCATCCCTCATTAGCCCCATTATAGAGTACATGCCCCGTTTAGTATGTACCTCACAAGACATCTGCAACAGCTGGAAAGGTTGCAGAAATACCTCACTAAAAGAATCACAGGCCTAAAGCAGGTGCCCTATGCTGACCATCTTAGAAAACACCAGCTATACTCTGTGGCATATCATCTACTCATAGGTGATCTCATTAGACCCATTATAGAGTACATGCCCCGCTTAGTATGTACCTCACAAGACATCTGCAACAGCTGGAAAGGTCGCAGAAATACCTCAATAAAAGAATCACAGGCCTAAAGCAGGTGCCATATGCTGACCATCTTAGAAAACTCCAGCTATACTCTGTGGCATATCATCTACTCATAGGTGATCTCTGCTTAACATACAAAGCCTTGTCAAACCCTGAGCTGTTGGGCATACTCCACTTAAAGAAATCTCAATCCCTCAGAGCCACACACTCCAGGGATCTAAACCTTGCCATCACTGAATAGGGAGTGTGGCACTAGACAAGTCATTTAGTAGAAAAAAGGAACTGCCACAAGTGCCTCGTTTGTAGCTTCTTATGCACATTTATTATGGGGGTTATTTTGAACATATGGCTATTCAGGCTTGTCAATTTTTCATGCCCATGTTGTAGCATACTTGTGTGGTATTAATGATTTATTATTTTCTTCAAAGAAGATATCCATTGCTTTTTACATTTTTCACAATCATCTTTCTGCCAATATATTGTATATTTATTTTACTTTCAAATTAGGTAAAGTTTGCATTACTTTTTTAGTTTAAGTTTAGTAGTTTGTTCTAATGGAGAGATTCACACTACACAGTATAGAAGATCCTATTTTACAAATTCAGTACTATCTGAGATGAGTTACAGTCCTTTCCAAATGCTTTCCTCATTTCCCTTTGATGAGATTGTGGGAATAAGACAGGTATATAGTCAGTGGTTAGATTTTCTTTTAGTACCTAAAAGCCTATTGCATATTTTTGGCAAGAGTTTACAAAAAGAAGATATAAGGAAGACTTGTTTGAAAGTAGTTAAAACAATCTTACTCTTTTGCTAAGAAACCATAAATATAGCTCACATGAGAAAGGTTTTAAGAACGTCCAATCAGAATATTTTTTATTATATTATAGTGATAAAAATCACATGTGATAAAAATAGCCTGGAATATTGTGTTAGATAATGAAGGACTGAAAAAATATTAGCCCATCTTCCTAACTGGTTTTAAACATGGTGGAGTTATTACTGACTAGAAATTACAAAGCTACTTGAAGAGACCTCTGGCTTTGCTTTTATCTATTTCCTTTAATTACAATGGCAGTGTCCCTTGCTAATGTTGCGGTGTTTGCCATTTTGTGAACTCAGACAATGATACTTTAAATGGTTCACAGTTTGACACTTTATGTGTCTATGCAGATTGTACTGGTAGTGTAGTATATATACCTTGATGATCATTTTATAAGAAAATGCCAAAGGCAGGCGACTGATACTGCCGTAACTGTTCTACATCAAGTAGTATAGTAGAGGTGGCATGAGTATGTACCATACTGTTCAAACAAAAGAGGTTACTTGTATTTTGAAAAGACAGGCCTTGAGTTTTAAAACTGGAATTTGAATATTAGCTGGAAAGTTTCATTGTAAAAGTTTGAAAATTCATTAAATAAGCAATACTGTACTGAAAAAACTAAAAGGATTCTAAGTGCAGTAATTTAGTCTACACCCCAGGATATTTTGTGGAGATTAAATATGAAAAATACAAAATGTCTTAATAGAAACTTTCACTCCTTATAGGCGCTTCTTACACTGTGAATGCATTGATATATGCTTTGTCACAGGGACCTGCTTCAAGTCCATAGAACTTACCCCATCTGTGTAAAGCTTCAGTGCTTACCAGGACCATGACACTAAAGTGTAAGCACATGTATATTTGTTAAACCAAGTGCTACCTACACACTTATTGGACAAGATAATGACCAGGAATTTCTCCACCTCCAACTTACCATTAATAAAACCCTCTATCACAACATAGACAACAATAGGACGCTCTCTGTGTCCCCTCTGGCCCATACCTCTTACCTGGTGAGTATGGAGTCCCTATGTATCAAGCTAAGCACAAATTTTCTATATGAATTCATCTACACCTCTATAAATTAGGAGACATATACATTCCCTAATATGTATGCCCAGAGATTGCCAAATGTCATTAATACAAACACTCACAACCAGTTAATCCACACCACAATTAGGGGCTACAGAATCCTGGGCTTGGTTCTTATCAATAAGGGACAGCTCTATTGTAATTCTCTCCCTATTCAAATCTGACCCTATGTCAGTCACATTCACAATAAGACTGAAGCCAGAATCATCTTCCAATAACTCAGTAGTCAGCAATTTTATTAAGGCTAATCTGTTTAACCTCAATTCAATATCCCTTCCAGTTTGAGTTCGTGGTGTCATCTTGTCTCCGAACCCGATTGACTTCTTCAAATCAGTCTCCAGAGCTGTGGACGAGAGTAAGGCAGTCCACACAGCCTATCTGGACCTCGCCAAGGCCTACAACACTATCCCCTACTCTGGAATCTTAGATGAACTTACTAAGCTGGGCAAGTGCCAATACTAAGGGATTCCCCATAACAAAGTTCTGCAGGATGACTGCAAACTGGGAGCCATTACTGAATCCCCAAAATGATGTGGATATTCTGGCCAATAGGGCCTTACAGAAACAGATGCTTGTGCCAGAGGAATGGGCCTGCTTAATGCCAAGAAATGTATAGTCATCCCTTTGGGAAAAACATGTCCTCAAGGAATTACCACAGGTGGCAGTACACCAAACACAGAAAGTGTGATAAGAGAATTAGGACACAGGTGGACAGTGGTCTCACCTTCCTATAACCACATCGCCACACAACAGCCAGAGGGAAATCCTCATGGGGCACACCTCATCACTAGCTTTTCCCTCCAGTGAAAGGAGGTCATTGTCTCACTGTACTCATCCCCATTAGCTCCCATTATAGAGTATACATGCCCTGCTTAGTATGTACCTCAAGGAAGACATCTGCAACAGCTGGAAAGGTTGCAGAAATACCTCACTAAAAGAATCACAGGCCTAAAGCAGGTGCCCTATGCTGACCATCTTAGAAAACACCAGCTATACTCTGTGGCATATCATCTACCCATAGGTGATCTCATTAGACCCATTATAGAGTACATACGCCCCGCTTAGTATGTACCTCACAAGACATCTGCAACAGCTGGAAAGCAATCGCAGGAAATACCTCTAATAAAAGAATCACAGGCCTAAAGCAGGTTTGCCATATGCTGACTATCATCTTAGAAAACTCCAGCTATACTCTGTGGCATATCATCTACTCATAGGTGATCTCTGCTTAACATACAAAGCCTTGTCAAACCCTGAGCTGTTGGGCATACTCCACTTAAAGAAATCTCAATCCCTCAGAGCCACACACTCCAGGGATCTAAACCTTGCCATCACAATGAACAAAATATGCTGGAGTGATAGGTTCCTGACCCAGAGACTCCCCATACTCTAGAATAGACTGCCGATACATGTCAAGCAGAGTGCCTCTTTGGCGATCTTCAAAAGGAACCTTGTTGATTGGATGGGAGATAGGAAATTCACCCCTGGGATCACGTCAGTCACCCTGCTAGACAGGGGTCCAGAGAAGTAAATATTGTGAGAAGAAATATGCAGGGAATTGTTATGGCTAGGCTTGTATAGGCCCTTGGGTCGATAGCCTAGTACCAACCTATGAATCTATAAACAAATAATGGTATTTTATTTTAGAACAATTTGTGGCATTACAATTAAACAAAGGATAGCCCAAGGTGTCAGGCAGGTATCTCATGTTTTTGTTTTTTTTTTGTGAATTATGCATAAAATATTTACTCAGCATTTCAAAACAACAGTATTAATCTACAGAATAAATGCATGTTCAAGGACAGGTATTAGTGGTAGTTCATCTGTAGGTCAACAGCTTTTACAGAATTATTACAGACATGAAAATATCATTAGTATTCAGAATTTTTTATGAAACGTTAATATCAAATAATATCTTCATATTACCCACCATGTTTACTGTATTTTTTATTAATCCTCAGTTCTTGCATTTGCCATAATGCAACACAGCAGTTTTACATCTGAAATGTAAATGTAGACATAGTCCATATTTTCATAAGTTTTGGAAATGGTCCTTAATATTGCTAACCCTGTACATGTCACTCTGACCTTTTCGTTATGCATGAACTGTAATTCATACTAGCATGCAAGATGCCACCCTGCTGCCTTACTTTTAGGTATGTTTGTGTATCACAACTTCAAAAAGAAACTTTGAAAACACTAATGAGTACAATCCTCTTAGCAAAATAGGAAAGTATCTGGTTAAGATAAGAATGCTCTTATAAAGGTATCAGTTCATTATGTCAACAAGGCAGAGAGCTGACAGTGAAGATGGGCTTCATATTTGTTTAACTACTACTTTTGTTGACATGCATGCAGGAATATTTGTTGGTAATCAGGCTCATTGTCTGATTATTTCAAGCGGATGATATATGAACATATTAGTATATATAAGGCACGGAGGAAAAAAAAATAGAACTTTATTTCTGATTTCATTTAATGATTTTTGTCTTTTTTTTATGATCACAGATGCAAGGCTCTTTTCCTTGTATTTGTAATTGTGTTTTTCTTTTGTAGTGTTTAATGTTGATAATTGTATAGTCAATATTTTCGTTTGCTTGTTTGACTATGTCACTATCAACATTTGAGCTGTTCAAGACTTGTAACTATACACAAAAAAAAATCTTATTTTCCTGAAGACTGTACTCTTCTAGGAATCAATGACTATTTTCAGTGCTTGACCTTGGTGTTAGTACGTACAAATTAATTTATCTAGACAACATGTGGCAAATATGGACTTAATGCAGTTTTTAATACATTATGTTTTAAATATTTTCATAAATAAAGGTATAGGTAATCTTCCTTTGTTTGCGTGCGATATCAGCTTAGTGACATAACATGGATTATTACTGTTATACAACCTGTGACTGAATCTGGTTCTATTCACTGGTGATGGCAATGGTCTTGGTACTATTACATCTAATTTAGAATGAGATATATGAGTTTCATGATTTTTTTGTTTTATTCTTAATTGGTTTATGTTATTAAAGTTTGTAATTTACACCACATGATAAAGGGAATGCAGTTGTGTTTAAATAATGCTTTGCAGTTTCTCAGCATGTGTTTTGATAATTTAAATGGCAATGTTTGTAATACTTAGGTGGATACAAAGCAAATATAATATTTCACCTCTGAATTTCAAAGACTCAGTGAAAATTGTAAAAAAAAAAATATATATATATATTACCATCTGAACCATGTCTTCCCATGTTTTTTTGTTTTTGTTTTTTTTTGCCTCCCTAAAAACATAAAAGCATTTGCTTATGACCAGGAAGCCTAAAGGTTTGTAGCTGGGGGTAGCTTTTTAGAACCAAAATGAAGTTAATTAATTGCCTACCTTTGCCCATGTAATCTGCCATTCTTCTTCTTCTCTTAAGGATTCAGCACAATGTTTTAGAAGCCATTGATTATAACTTGAGAACATAATTTGGATAACTGACAATATTACTAGTTTATGCACTAGTATTAGTCAAGGAATGTTTTGAAGCTTTGCAGCACTATTTTAGTGACCCATATGAGTGTGGCTTTCACTTTTTTGTTTGAGTCAGTTTTTTATTTATTTTTATGATCAAGTCATTTAGTAGAAAAAAGGAACTGCCACAAGTGCCTCGTTTGTAGCTTCTTATGCACATTTATTATGGGGGTTATTTTGAACATATGGCTATTCAGGCTTGTCAATTTTTCATGCCCATGTTGTAGCATACTTGTGTGGTATTAATGATTTATTATTTTCTTCAAAGAAGATATCCATTGCTTTTTACATTTTTCACAATCATCTTTCTGCCAATATATTGTATATTTATTTTACTTTCAAATTAGGTAAAGTTTGCATTACTTTTTTAATTTAAGTTTAGTAGTTTGTTCTAATGGGAGAGATTCACAATGACACAGTATAGAAGATCCTATTTTACAAATTCAGTACTATCTGAGATGAGTTACAGTCTTTCTTTCCAAATGCTTTCCTTATTTCCCTTTGATGAGATTGGGAATCAAGGAATAAGGTATATAGTCAGTGGTTAGATTTTCTTTATAGTACCTTAAAAGCCTATTGCATATTTTTGGCAAGAGTTTACAAAAAGAAGATATAAGGAAGACTTGTTTGAAAGTAGTTAAAACAATCTTACTCTTTTGCTAAGAAACCATAAATATAGCTCAAATGAGAAAGGTTTTAAGAACGTCCAATCAGAATATTTTTTATTATATTATGCGATGCAAATCACATGTGATAAAAATAGCCTGGAATATTGTGTTAGATAATGAAGGACTGAAAAAATATTAGCCCATCTTCCTAACTGGTTTTAAACATGGTGGAGTTATTACTGACTAGAAATTACAAAGCTACTTGGCAGAGACCTCTGGCTTTCTTTTATCTATTTCCCTTTAATTACAATGGCAGTGTCCCTTGCTAATGTTAAGTGTGTTTCGCCATTTTGAACCTCCACAATGATACTTTTAAATGGTTCACAGTTTGACACTCTTTTATGTGTCTATGCAGATTGTACTGGTAGTGTAGTATATATACCTTTGCATTATGCTAA
>NW_025058473.1:0-2202 GCF_019279795.1 Protopterus annectens | reverse complement strand
TCAAAAATTTTTTTTTTCCCTTTTGGGTTTTTTTTAAAGGGGCTGAAAAAAAAGTTTTAAAATTTTTTTTGCTGGGGGGCCTTTTTAGTGGTTTTTTTAAAAAATTTTTCTTTTTGTTGTTTTAAAAAAAAATTGGGGGAATTTCCAAACTTTTTTTTTTTTTAAAACCTTTTGTATTTTTTTTTTTTTGGTTTTGGGGGAAAACCCTAAAAAAACTGGAAAAGGGTTTTTTTAAAAAAAAAAAAATTTTCTTTTTTTTTAAATTTTTGAAGGTTAAAAAAAAACGGTTTTTTAATTTTTAAAGTCTTTGAAAAAACCCGGGTTTAAAAATTTTTCCTTTTTAAAAATGTTTTTTAAAATTGTTTTTTTCTGCCGATGACTTTTGGGTTGGGGTTTTATGCACTGTTTAATTTTTTACTTTAATCTCTTCTCAAAAAAAAAAAAAAAACCCCTTTTTCCCCTTTTCTGGGAAAAAATTCAGAAGGTTTGGGAACTTTTGAAATTTTGTAATTTTTTTGGGGAAAAGGGGTTTTGTTTTTCAGGGGGGAAAATTGAGCATTCCCCCCCCGGAAGGGGGTTCTGATTAAAAACTGTATTTTAGGCCACAGGGTTTTCCTAATCCTTCACTTTTTTAAAAACCTTTCCTTTTTGGCTTTTTCGGCTTGTTGGCTTTGGTGGCATAAAAGGGAAAAACCCTGAAAAAAGGGGACCCTTTTGAAAAATTTTTCTGTTTTTTCAATTTTTCTGAAGTTAGTTAGTTTTCGGCTTGTTCTTGACTGTTTTAAGTTTTTGAGAAAAAAAGTTTTTGCTGAAGTTTCCTTTTTTAAAATCGTTTTTTAAAACTTGTTTTTTTCTGCCGATGACTTTTGGGTTGGGGTTTTATGCACTGTTTAATTTTTTACTTTAATCTCTTCTTTTAAAAAAAAAAAAAAATTTTTGTTTTTTCCCCTTTTCGGGGTTTAAAATTCAGAAGGTTTGGGAACTTTTGAAATTTTTGGGGGATTTTTTTGCTGTTCCTGAACTGTTTGAAAGTTTCTGTGAGGCCATTTTGCTTGGGCTGAAGGAGGGTCTCTGTGTTTATCAGTGGCAGTGACTAACATTGAGCAGTTTCCCCTGCCCCCGGAGAGGTGGTTACTGACTTGAAACTGTAGTTTTATTGGCCACTAGGGGTCATTTCCATAACTCCTTCATCTTCCTCTCTTAAAACCTAGTTGCCTCGTGGTTTGAGCGTCTTTTCAGGCTTGTTGGCTGTTGGTGAAGCACCCTCCAAGAGGAAAAACGCTGAGAGAAGAAGGAGCCACTTTTGAGATTTTAAGTATTTTTCTCTGTTTATTTGCTAAGTTTTTCTGCATAGCTGCCTAGCTTGAGCATTTTCTGGCTTGTTAAACTTGATTTCTGTATTAGTAGCTGTATTTAGAGCACAACCAAAAGCTGTTTGCTGAATTTCCTGTTTGCACTTAATTTTAAATCTTTTTTTCTTAAAACTTGCATATTTTCTGTCCTTGACCTAGCACTCTTGTGTGGGTCATTTACTGCACTTTAACTTGATATTACTTGTGAACCTCTGCTATCTCTGTAAAAAAAAAAAAAAAAATCTTGCTTTTTCCCACTTTTCTGAGAGTTAAAAAGTTCAGTTACAGGCTTGCTGTTCCTGAACTGTTTGAAAGTTTCTGTGAGGCCATTTTGCTTGGGCTGAAGGAGGGTCTGTGTGTTTATCAGGGGGAGTGACTAACATTGAGCGGCTTCCCGGGCCCCCGGAGAGGTGGTTACTGACTTGAAACTGTACTTTTATTGGCCACTGGGGGTCATTTCCATAACTCCTTCATTTGTCCTCGGGAGTGGTTTAGCAGTGACTTGTGGTTTGTTGGCCAATTTGGGTCATTTCCTGATCCAGCCCCTGCTATAAAAGCTTTAGCGATTTAGCCGATTTAGCAGCAGTTGCTACTGTTAAAGGGCCCCTTAAGCGGGTTTTTAGCTACCTAAAGTCCACTCTTCAAATTTTCCTTAAAACTATTTTAATTTCTACTGTTTAATCAGCGATCCTATAATTTCATCTCCTTGACTCCAAGTAGACTATTCTCTATCTTTTAAAACGTAGCACTTGCTCCTACAGTACTTATTACCTTGTCCCTTTGTAAGATAGTCCCCCAAAAAACCCCCTTTTCTCCCCAGCCCCGGAATCTTTTTAAAGTTTTTGTCTAT
>NW_025058472.1:0-6344 GCF_019279795.1 Protopterus annectens | reverse complement strand
AGGACCCAGTACTTTGGAATTCAGGCGAGGGCAACAGGATTACCCAAATGTAATGACTGCAACAGTGAATACACACCCTAACATCTACATTTATGGTAAGTGTACACAACTGTACTTTTTCCTGCACTTGCTAGACTGCTAGATTAGCACTTCCACAGAGGTTCCGCAGATGTTCATTCAGGATGGTAAGGGAGAACCACGGTATATTTCTATGGACACCCCTCAAAGTACTTCTGTTTACATAGCCAGTGAAGAGTCTGACATCTGTGCCAGACGGTAGGCGTACATTGGTCCTTTCTTCTCGGCGCAAGGCACATCCTCCTCTTAAAAGTAAACGAAAGCTGAAGTACATTTCACATCCTTGGGACCCTACACCAGACTGGCAGGCCTTTTCACAGGGAGTTATTAATGCCTTTATGGCTTTGAGACCCTCTGTTGATGTTCTTGTTTCACTGTTGCAGTCATTACATCTGGGTTATCTGCTTGCAGTAGCCCTCAATCAGCCTGATTAACAAAGTCTTGGGTCTTGCATCGGTTGCTGTCCCTTCTTCCTTGACGTCAGGTTGTCAGAAAAATGCAGACACCATTATATCAGTCTTTCTTGCCGTGCAGTGCCAGAAGCAGTTTGCAAGTACCGGTCGGCCGACTCCTGAAATTTTCGTTTTTGAGTTTCAGAACTGAAGTCTTCAACAGCTATATTGAAATTTTTTCTGCCCCTTCCGATGTCAGAAAGTTAATTGCATTACTTGTGAAAGCAAATATCTCACAAGATTTTAATTGTACTGTATTCCTTGCTGGCGCACAGATGTTCTTCATTCCACATTGCTGCAGTCCTAACCATTGGGTAGTCCGCTGTCCAGTCGGCCCGAATACCAAAGATATGGCTGGCGTCGGTCAGGCGCATTAGACTGATGTCACGCCGGCAGGCTACTAATGCGCATCACCAACCTCATATCCTCAGTCTTTTTTGCCGCATGGTCCGATGCGGAAGCAGTTTTGCGAGTGCAGGTTGGCGTTCTGAAATATTTCAGTCGGAGTTTCAGACCGAATCAAAGTTGGCTAAGTACCCGTGGGAACATTTTGGTTTTTCTTGCCTCAGTATTTAACCCGGGTGTCAGAAAAAGTGAATAACTGAATTTCTTGTGGGAATCATATACCACATAGGGATTACCATACTCGGTGAATACCTTGTTTATGGCCTGAGCACGGCGTTGTTGGTTGCGCCTTGTGCTAGATTTAACAAAGCACTATTAAGAGAAGGTTAGACTGTGCCAGGTTAGTGTTTGGGAAGCGTAATTATAAAATGCCGCCGGATGCTCCGGCCGCTTCGCAAAAGCGCAAGGACAAAACAGCAAAGCCTAGGGTTGATGAACCGGCAGTCCCGGACGCCGGTTCTTTAGAAGGCTCAGTGGAGCCAGAGGTTTTGCCAGGAGTTTGTTTGGAGTCTCAGGCAGAGACTTTACTGTTACAGGATGTGCCTTCTCAGGAGGTAGGCCAGGCTGAGGGGCTTCTCAGGTAACTGTTCTTCCCTCTCTTCCCAAGGTAGTTAGAGCCTCCTTCTGTTTCCAAAACTTCTTTGAGAGGTAGGCCAAGTTTAGCTTCAGTGGGGCTTCTCCTAGCACTTCAGGTTCTGTGCCTAAGAAACATATGCTTAAAATGGCAGAAGATTTGATTACTATGATTAGAGGTTCTATGCCCCTCCTGATAAGAGGCCTAGGGTGGAACCTGAGTTTGATAGTTTTGAACAGTGTTCAGAGGCTTCTGAGTCTTCTGAAGACTTGCAGGAGTATCCTCCTTATTCTGATTCTGATGTGGATGATTCCACTCCTACAGCTTCTCCTCCTGAGGATTTTCATTTTCAGAGACTCTGCATTCCATGAGGGAGCACTTTAAATGGGAAGGCCAAGGTTACTCTGATTCCAGGAAAAGGCTTACGGAATTCTTATTTTTACCCCAGCATAGGCCCTTAGCTATACCTCCTGTGTTGAATGTGGTGGAAGATGTTTTTGCAGAGGCTTCCCTGAACCCTGATTCTTTGCCTCCTGCCCCTGTTAAACCTGATAGGTACTATAGGGTGCCTGAAGCTCATAAGTATCTGTTTAAGAGTCCTAGGGCAGACCCGGAAACTGTTTCTCAGGGGCCTAAAGGTGTTAAGGTTTCTGTTGTTAAAAATCCTGTTCCCACTGATAAAGAGGCAAGGGCTTTGGATAGGTGGGGAAAGAAAGTGTATACTTCTTCCACTTTAGCCATGAGAGCGTTGAATTGTCAGTTTCACATGCTAAAATATCAAAATTATCTCCTTTCACAATTGAAATCTAAGGTGGATGCTTTGGCGGAAGGTATTGAGTGTAAAGAGTTGCTGGATTTAGTTCATGTGTCTGAACAAGTGGGTAAGCATTCTTTGCAATGTGGTTTTGATGCTGTGCAGGCCTCCTCGAGGGTGGCTGCCACTAGTTCTGTTCTTCGCAGGCATGCCTGGTTGAGGGATCAGAATTTAGCTGAGCATGTTAAGACAAGGATTTTGGATGCTCCTTTACAGTCTGATGTGTTGTTTGGTCCTGTGGAAGCAGTTTTAAAGAAAATGGAGGACAAAGCTAAGTCTATGCAAACTGTTAAAGATTTTTGCAGGTGCAGCCACCAAGTTTAGTAGAAATTGGCCTACTAAGGGATGGACATATCCTGCTTATGATTCCCAGTCTAGGGGTAGGTCTAGACATGGTAGGGGCAGAGCTCAAGGTTCTTTTAGGCCTAGAACAGGGAGTTCACCTGCTCAGACTTCTGGTGAGGGCAGGGGTCAGTCCTTTCGATTACAGACCCAATGACCTGCCTTTTCAGCTGCCAGTAGATTCTCGCCTGGCAGCTCCTTTGGGAGGAAGACTGTCTCTTTTCAAAGAAAATTGGGATTTAATTACTCAAGACAGATGGGTGTTGGATATCATTCACCACGGTTACAGGTTTTATTTCCATACATTGCCCCCTTTCAAAGGCATGCCAGACGTTCCTCCTCCACAAGGAAAGAGGCTCACAAGCAAATTTCTCTGTTACTCCAAATAGGGGCCATTCAGCCAGTCCCCGTACCAGAAAGGGGCCTAGGATTTTATTCTCCCTGTTCCTAGTACCAAAGAAGGGGAACACGTGGAGACCAATTTTGGATTTATCTATCCTCAACACTTATCTGGACATTCCCAAGTTCAAGATGTTGACGTTACAACAGCTTTTACCTCTGCTGGGCAAAGATCACTGGATGGTAACTTTAGATCTCAAGGAAGCTTACCTTCATGTGCCTATAAGACTAAGTTGCAGGAAGTATCTGCTCGAGCTGGAAATTCTCATTATCAGTTCTCTGCATTGCCCTTTGGCTTATCTACTGCCCAGAGTATTCACAAAGGTTCTGGCTCCAGTGATAGCTTACTTCAGGCTAAAAGGAATTCAAATCTATCCTTACTTGGACGACTGCCTGATTCTGGCTCAAGAAAAGGAAGACCTTCTACAGCATCTGGAATATGTCATAGCAGTGCTAAGATGCCTAGGGTATTCTGTGAACGAAATAAAGTCCAGTCTAGTACCCTCTCAAGACATGTGCTTTCTGGGTGTGAGACTGAATACAGCAGCCCAGATGGCCTTTTTAACCCCGGACAAACAAAGAATCTTTCCAGTTACTTCCATCAACTATCTCTTCAGTCCGGGCTGACTGCAAGGACAGTCCTTCAAGCCTTAGGGTTCATGGCATCTTGTATTCTGGTGCTTCCCAATGCCAAACTGCATATGAGGAAGCTACAATGGTATCTCAAAATGTATGGACACAGCACTGCCAGGATTTGGACACTGTCATTCAAATAATACCTTGCATTCAAAAGGAATTTTTGTGGTGGGCTCAGGAATGTCACCTAAACAAGGGACTCTCTGTGACCCGCCAGAGGCAGTCAGATTCTAACGACAGATGCCTCAGACATTGCTTGGGAGCTCATCTAAATGGAAAGTGGATACAAGACAAGTGGCCTGCCAGACTACAGCATCTACATATCAACATGAAGGAGATGTTAGCAGTCCAGTTTGCATTAATGGCTTTCAAGGAGTTACTTCTTCCAGGGCAGGTGTTGATTCTAACAGACAACACAACTGTCATGTGGTACATCAACAAACAAGGGGAACACATTCTTATCCTCATGCAGGCAAGCAATGATTTTATGGGAGACTGCTCAGCTTGCAACTAACTCTTCAGGCAAGGTTTCTGCCAGGAGCACAGAACTCCTTAGCAGATGTGTTAAGCAGACAAATCATGGATCCCCACGAGTGGAAACTGGATCTTCATGTATTTCAGAAATTGACAGTGTCATGGGGAACTCCAGACATAGATCTGTTCGCTTCTCCACTAAACCACCAGCTGCCAAAGTTTTGCACAAAGAGGTTTCATCACACAGCTTGGAAAGTGGATGCTCTTTCTTTCAGTTGGAAAAATCTTCATGTGTATGCCTTTCCACCTCTGCCTCTTCTTCCAAAGGTGCTTCTAAAGGTCAGACAAGACAAGCCAAGGATGATTTTAATAGCTCCAGATTGGCCTCGCAGCACTGGTACCCATTACTGAGGAGTCTGGTAAGAAGCCTCCATGGCCTTTACCCTTGATTCCACACCTGTTGTCTCAGAAGGACGGTCACCTGCTCAATGTCAAGCTTCACTCTCTTCATCTAACAGCCTGGCATATTCTGTTTTGAACAAGCAGGTCTCAACTTCCTCAACAAGTTTTAAATGTGATTATGGAAGCCAGAAGACCTAGTACAAGGAAAGTGTAGAAAAATGGAAGAGATTTTTATTTTGGAGTGCAGCAAAGAATTTGGAGATTTCTGAGCCTAATTTGAGTGTGGCTCTTCAATATCTTACTGAGTTATTGGACAAAGGTTTGTCCTTCTCTTCCATTAAGATTCATGCTGCAGCAATTTCAGCTCACTATGATTGTGACCCACCATTGTTTTCATCCTTTGTTCAAGCAGTTTCTTAGAGGGGCAAAGAATATAAGACCCCACGTGAGCTCCTACTCCTGCTTGGGATCTCAATTTTGTGTTGGAAAACTTACTCTACAACCTTTTGAGCCTCGCTACTGCTGAATTGAAATACTTGTCATGGAAGACTGCTTTTGTTGGCTATTATTTCTGCAAGAAGGGTGTCTGAGTTGCAGGCCCTTATGGCAGTAGAGCCCTTTTGATTTTCCATAAGGATAGGGTATCATTACGACTAATCCTTCCTTTATGCCTAAGGTGGTTTCTAGTGTGGCTTTAAACCAAACTATTCATTTGCCTACTTTTATGCAGATCCCCAAAATAAAGGGGAAAAGATTTTGCACACTTTAGATGTACACAGGCAGTTGCTATTATTTAAGCAGGACTAAGGATTTTAGGCAGTCTCAGCAGTTGTTTGTTTCTTTTGCTTTGAGTTCTCAGGGCAAGCCTGTGTCAAAACAAACTATTTCTAAGGGGGATTGGGTTTTGCATTGCATTTTGTTATTCCCATCATGGCAAGGAGATTCCAGCTGGGATTAGGCCTCATTCCACTAGGGCTACTGCCACTTCAACAGCATTTCTAAGGGGTGGCAACTAAGGATATTTTGGAGGCAGCTACTTGGAGTTCAGTGCATACTTTCTCTAAGCATTACCACCTTCCTCTCTACTCTAAATCTAGGGCTGGTTTTGCCACAGCTATTTTGCAAGGCATGTTGACAGCTCCTGCTTCCTTATGATTTGCCAGCCTCCCTTACCTCTGCTTTGGGATTCTACCCAATAGTTAGGACTGCAGCAATGTGGAATGAAGAACATAGTACAGTTTTGTACCTACCATAAATGTAGATGTTCGAGGATCCACATTGCTGCAGTCCAATTACCCTCCCTCCTTCCCTCTGTGTTTAGGGGTGGTGTGGTTATATATATATATATATTCTTGTACATTTGTATATATTGTATATATTTTGATGCAGGTTTTGGTGTTTTGGTTTGGGCCTTGTCTTTTAGGGTCTTCTGACATCTGGGGCAAGAAAAGACTGAGGATATGACGCCGGTCATGCTTAGTACCCTGACGCCTGACATCAGTCTAATCGCCTGACCGACGCCAGCCATATACTTTGGTATTCGGGCCGACTGGACAGCGGACTACCCAATGGTTAGGACTGCAGCAATGTGGATCTAACATCTACATTTATGGTAGGTACAAACTGTTTTTCCTATGCTACATTGGCCTTCCATTTCGTGACCTTATCCAAATGGTTATCTGACTTCATGCCTTTATGTTAAGGCATAAACATCTACAGCAACAAGGCCATTCTACTAGAGCATTAGCCACATCTGTAGCTTTCAAGT
>NW_025058471.1:0-6243 GCF_019279795.1 Protopterus annectens | reverse complement strand
TGTTGGGTGCTATCCACTATACAAAGTAAAGAGCAATCCTGGTTCTGGCTTAACTATAATGCTCAGGTATGACCGTTTATTGTTTGTAGCTTTCTTTTTGCATTACAAGCATGTTTCTGCATAGAGAAAAAAATACCTGAGGCTTCTTTTTCTCCAAGAGGGACAAAGCATAGGAGGCTTGGAAACGTTGCAGATGTGTAGGGTACTATCCACCTTACAAAGGGGTAAGGCAATCCTGGTTCTGGCTTAACTGCCAGTTTCAGTTATTGAATGCTTATTGTTTTTAACTTTCCTATTATTTTCAAGCATCATTTCAGCATATAGAAAAATACCGTAGAAACATTTTCTCCAAGAGGGAAAAAAGCTAGGATGCTGGAAACTTTGCAGGTCTGTAAAATTACTATCCACCCTACAAAGGGGTTCAGGCAATCCTGGTTACTGGCTAAACTGCCAGTTTCAGTATGACCTTTTATTGTTTTTTGCTTTGTTTTTGCTTTTCAAGCATGTTTCTGCATAGAGAAAAAATACCCCTGGAAACTTGTTTTTCTCCAAGAGGGAAAAAGCTAGGAGGCTGAAACTTTGCAGGTATGTCGGGTACTATCCACCCTACAAAAAGGTAAGGCAATCCTGGTTCTGGCTTAACTGCCAGTTTCAGTATGACCGTTTATTGTTTTTAGCTTTCCCTATGCATTTCAAGCATGTTTCTGCATAGAGAAAAAATACCCCTGGAAACTTGTTTTCTCCAAGAGGGAAAAAAGCTAGGAGGCTGAAACTTTGCAGGTGTGTAGGGTACTATCCACCCTACAAAGGGGTTAGGCAATCCTGGTTCTGGCTTAACTGCCAGTTTCAGTATGACTGTTTATTGTTTTTAGCTTTCTTTTTGCATTTCAAGCATGTTTCTGCATAGAGAAAAATACCCCTGGAAACTTGTTTTTCTCCAAGAGGGAAAAAGCTAGGAGGCTGAAACTTTGCAGGTGTGTAGGGTACTATCCACCCTACAAAGGGGTAAGGCAATCCTGGTTCTGGCTTAACTGCCAGTTTCAGTATGACCATTTATTGTTTTTAGCTTTCCCTATGCATTTCAAGCATGTTTCTGCATAGAGAAAAAATACCCCTGGAAACTTGCTTTTCTCCAAGAGGGAAAAAGCTAGGAGGCTGAAACTTTGCAGGTGTGTAGGGTACAATCCACCCTACAAAGGGGTAAGGCAATCCTGGTTCTGGCTTAACTGCCAGTTTCAGTATGGCCGACCTGCCTGTGTGAGAAGTCATGCAGCAGGAAGGCTTTACTGAACAGCTGTCGGTATGACGGCTTCTACTAACTCTCTTTTTTTTCTTTTCAGGTGAGGAGAATGAAATCCAAAGGAAGAATGCTTTAAAAATACAGAATCCAAACTTTGAGGAGAATTCCCGTGTTTCTATAAAGGTTTACTGAAGCTGATATGAGCGCGTTAGGTTGTTATGAGTTTCCGAACAGGCTGATGAACAGACACAAAATAGAAAACAGCGAAAACCAGAGGCAAAACACAGAACCAACTCCACGGAAATAGCGTAACCAAAGTATTTTAATATCCGCTTTCGTCCTTGGACTTCCTCAGAATGAATAAAAACATTTAAAAACTGCCATTAAATACAATGTAAATTAATCCAAAGATGTTAATTGGTCAAGCAATAATTCAATTAATACAAACATCATTTGATTGTTAATCTAAAAAGTAGCCTAATTCATATAAACAAAGAGGAAATAGAAACATTGTGCTTGTCTATACTTAACACATTGTTTTTTAAAAAACATTTAATGTTGACTGCTTCATTTAAACCTGGAGCTTGGTCAGCCGAAAGTTTGATCTGCCACCATGTCTTTCTTTGTTCTACCAAATTTTTAAAATCCCCACCCCTGAGGTCTGAATGGACCACCTCTAGTACAGAGAATAAAAATTTTTTGAAATTCGTACAATTGATAGAATGTTTAAATAATGCACTATTATCATTACAAGTCTTGATGTTATAAATGTGTTCCTTAATACGGGTATGCAAGCACCTAGTAGTCATCCCTACATAAAATGCAGGGCATGAACTACAAAAACCTATATAAACTACCCCTTTAGTGTTACATGTAACATATCCAGGAACAGGGAAGGTAAGATCTATACCCTCGATGAAAATAACAGGTCCTTTGGCTATAAACCTACAAGTACTACAGTTGTTACATGGAAACATGCCCCTAGCTCTAGAGTCTCCGTGATTTTGCTTAAAAGAATTGTGTTCTAGAGCTTTTTTAACATTATATGTATTCCTAAAAACAAAAGAAGGTTTATTGCCTAACACTCCAAATAGGTCTGAATTTCCGTGAATAATTTTCCAATTTCTCATCAAAATGTCACAAATCTGATTACTATCAATGCTCATGTCCAACGAACAAACCAACTTGTGGTTGCTTTCCACTTTGTTAGAGGCCAAATTGGATAAAATAATATTGTCATCATCATAAAGTATAGCCTTGTAGTTTGATTGCCTTTGTTTATATATATCATTAATAATAGAATTTAATAAGGGTAAGGAGTACCCTCTGTAAAGAAACATGTTTTTAATGAATTCAAATTCCGCTAATAAATCACAATCCCTGGTGGTCATCCTGCATGCACGAATGAACTGCCCCTTCGGTATGTTCACGAATAACATGTGTGGGATGTGCACTAATTAGAAGTGCTTTGCATAACTATTGGTGAAAGTTTCCTTCGATGTATTTTGCTATGAAATCTCATACAGAGGTATCCCACAAAGTTGAACATCCAAAAGTTGATGAGCCCCAGAACAGCCTAGAGTAAATTGTAAAAACCTCCAGGTAGGCAATTTATTAAAGGAATTGCTCGACTAAGTCATTCATGTCCAATAATAAAAATGCGTCGATCTGAACCGGCAATAGAAAACAAAACCTGGAACTCATTCTTAGCATCAGAATGGTGTCCTCCTGGGACACCTTATTAGGTTTACAGGGGCCATAGGCGACCCATAACCTCTTTTCTGTCTGTAGAAAGTTTTCCCGAAAAAAGTTGTTTGTAATAATGTTGATAAATCTACAAATGGTGGAAATTTGTCCTGTTTTAAAACTTTATTTTTACTCAAAATACATGAATTTACTTCCACACCCCATCGCCCGGCTGAGAATGAAGTAAATAAAGATATGGCGTCAAGTGTAAATATGATATGTTTGTCTATGGATCATAAGTCTTAATGATAGAGCTCTCCTTTACTTTTTCCAAAAATGCCAGAATCTTTTAAAAGAAAGAATCCAAATTCAGACACTAATGGACCCAATATGGCGTAAATAATAAGAGATATCCTTCAGTAACTGGTGGGGCGAAACTGTTGGCGGGAAGGTCCTAATTGATTCTTGTGTGTCTTGGAATTCCAAATAAAACATTCTATAGGTTTTATCAATGAAACAAAAATCATGGGCTACAAATTAGTTCTGACATTGGGGCATCATGCAAATATGGGTAAGATTAATCTTTCCTTTCTCCTAGTAATAAAAGTGTGGTTTCATGCTCATCATGAATTCTCCAGCAATTTTAACATTTTTGTATTGTATGATTCTTGAGACATTATTGCTATGTTTCACCTTTGTCACTTCTCATAAATCTTATATTATGGTTCATATTTCTTAGCCTATTAAATTGCATTTCTTTCATCAATGGATTTAGATTATGTATTTGCCTGTCTTTCTTCCCCATTGGAAATATGTAAATCTTGTAAACAAGCATCTTCATAAATTTTTAATGTATGTGTACCAAGGGGGATTATAACTAGAAGATTTAATTAACTTTTTATTTGAGCATGAAACATCATGTAAAATGTAAGACGGGTATCCGTGTAAATTTCTTTTAATATCAATAACTGTCTTATAAAATCAGCCTTCCTGGGTAGACAAGTTGAGTCCCTAACTTAGCAAAACATAATTCATGTGGCCCTAAGTCAAAGTCAGTCAAATTTATAATGTCAAAGTTATTTATTTCTTCTTTTTCTTTAGTCAATTCTCTTCCCCCGAGGAGTTGGAATTCATAAATGTCCTGCTTCTGGTGAAAACTGTTTTCTTTATCACCGGATTTTTCTTGCCTAAAAAAGTCTTGTTTACCAAACCTATCGAGTTAGCTTCACTCGAAAGGTTGTCAGCATTCTGTTTATTAACAGCGTTGTTTTCAGGTTCAGGGTCAAAGTCAAAGGCTGATGAACAGTGTGAGTTTACACGACCAGAGCATTTCAATTCAGAGCCCAAAAGGTGCTGTAGATCCCATGGAAGCTTGTGAATGTATTCATGAAAAAAAACCTATAAAAGTTGCAAATAATGAAAGCATGAGCCTAAATGTTGTCAATATAGGATTGAATGACTTCCGATCACAGAATATTAATGAAAATGTTAATAATAATAATAATAATGAATATGCATATTGTGTGATCTGACACCTTCTAAACCTGTATTTTGTAGTTCTGTTAGCATATTTTCATTTGTTGCACCAAACAAAACAGTTTGTTCAACACTACATGCATTGGATGTCTGCGGCGGTTGTATGACAGTTTGGAAGCCAGAAATAGTGCCTCCCGGTGGGCAGGGAAATGCAGCTTCTCCCGCCTCTATGGATCTCTTTTCTGGTTCTATATTATCACTGTTAAATATCACATTTTGTATTCTTGCACACATATTATGAGATCTGACACTCTCTAATCTTGTTTTTGTGAATCTTTAGGCATATTCTCAGTATTTGCACTTAAAAACACTTATGTTTAATATTACAGGCACATTTGATGAAATCATGTCGGTTATTGTATGACAGTAAAGTTTCTAAGCTCTGTAATAGTGTCTCCTCATGGCAGGAAAATGTAGCTTCTCCTGCCACTATGGAGCTTTTTTCTCGTTCTTTATTTACAGTGTTATAAGCAACATTTTTTAACATTTTCATTAATATTCTGTGATCGGAAGTCATTCAATCCTATTTTGACAACATTTAGGCTCATGCTTTCTTTATTTGCAACTTTTATAGGATGTTTTTCATGAATACATTCGCTAAAGCCGCTTCCGCTGGGACTTCATTGCAGTACCTTTTAAGCCGGATTTGAGATGCCCTGCTCGGGTAAACTCACACTGTTCATTAGCCTGTTCGGCTCCATGCTGTATAACGCTCATATCAGCTTCAGTAGACATAGCAACACGGGAATTCTCCTCAAAGTTTGGATTCTGTATTTTGTTACATGCAGTTACATTTCACGGGATTTTCATTCTCCTCACCTGAAAAGAAAAATAGAGAGTTACTAGAAGTCATTATATCGGGACAGCTTGGCGTTCATAGTAAAAGTTTCATCCTGCTGCATGACTTCTCAAACAGGCAGGTCGCCATTTACACTGAAAACTAGCAGTTGTGCCAAGCCAGAACCAGGATTGCCCTACTCTTTGTAGGGCGGATTGCACCCCACACACCTGCAAAGTTTCAGCCTCCTAGCTTTATACCTCTTGGTGAAAAACAAGTATGCGGGGTATTTTTTTCTCTATACAGAAACATGCTTGAAATGCAAAAAGAAAGCTAAAAACAATAAACGGTCATACTGAAACTGGCAGTTAAGCCAGAACCAGGATTGCCTTACCCCTTTGTAGGGTGGATAGCACCCTACACACCAGCAAAGTTTCAGCTTCCTAGCTTTTTAACTCTTGGCGATAAAAAAGTTTCCAGGGGTATTTTTTCTATATGCAGAAACATGCTTGAAATTCAAAAAGAAAGCTAAAAACAATAAACGGTCATACTGAAACTGACAGTTAAGCCAGAACCAGGAATGCCTTACCCCTTTGTATGGTGGTTTGTACCCTACACACCTGCAAAGTTTCAGCCTCCTAGCTTTTTCCCTCTTGGAGAAAAACAAGTTTCCAGGGGTATTTTTTCTCTATGCAGAAACATGCTTGAAATGCAAAAAGCTAAAAACAATAAACGGTCATACTGAAACTGGCAGTTAAGCCAGAACCAGGATTGCCTTACCCCTTTGTAGGGTAGATAGCACCCTACACACCTGCAAAGTTTCAGCATCCTAGCTTTTTCCCTCTTGGAGAAAAACAAGTTTCCAGGGGTATTTTTTCTCTATGCAGAAACATGCTTGAAATGCAAAAAGAAAGCTAAAAGCAATAAACGGTCATACTGAAACTGCAGGTGTGTAGGGTACTATCCACCCTACAAAGGGGAAGGAACTGCGTTAGCATTTCGT
>NW_025058470.1:0-5885 GCF_019279795.1 Protopterus annectens | reverse complement strand
ACCTACTGCCTGACACAACTATCTACTTGGTTCATGGGGAAGACATGATCAAAGTAAAAAATGAACAGCAAGCAAGAAACAAGCTCAAGATAAATTGCTTAAAGGATTCCTGCATAAGGTATGGACCACATGATAGATTGGCATTCTGTTTAGTTTACGGGTAAGTCTGACAAAGATAACTGCAAGTCTCCAACAAATGTAATGAGCTTCTGAAAATACTGTAATCATGTCCTTTATTACAAATACTGTCATATGCATTTCAATACCCAAGGCTTATACATTATCTAGTTATGTAAATATTCTTGGCATGGCAACAGCGGAAAGGCTTTCATTGCTGGTAATTCTTTAACAGTATGCTTATTAAAGCTTACTTGCATCTTACAATCTCCGACAAGCTTACCTGATGGTCATTAAATCATTGCTACTTAAACAGAGCAACAGGGCACTGTGACAGCATGCATTTCCTGAATAATAAGAAGCATAAATCAACAGTATAAAAATATGACAGAAAATCAGAACATTCTGCAAAATCAAGGACAGATGAAAAGCCACGGTCGTACTTGTGGTCTACCTTGGATGGGGGAATACTCTGCACATGAACACTTACACTGCATAACTGCTCCTTGCCTTCCTTGGACACATCCAGAGCCACTACAATGGGGAGTGGGGTGCAACAAGTATGTCACAATTTGAAATGTCTCTGGCTGACGGTGATGGCTCTGACACTCATACCTTTCAACTTCAGAGCAAGAAATCTGGACAAAGCCATACATAGAACTAGAAGTGGGACACAGGCCCAAAAATAATGACAATTTTTAAATATTGCTCTTATTAACTTAGATAATAGAACAGTAGTAGGTCTTGCATTAGTACGACTTTTCTGAATTGTATGAAATCTGAAACTCAAATGTCTGCCATTATTTTCTAACTTCAATCTTTAATGACTTGCCACTAATTTGCCAGAAAACCACAATTTTATGGAAAACAGACCAAAGATGTGATGCAAAAATATAAAGTTGCCACACAATACAGCTGGGAACCTGTCAAAAAAGGGACACCTTTTTAATATTAACAATGTTAACTTGAGCAGCTAACAAAATAAGAGTATCTACATGCATTTCTGAAATAAAAGTAATAACTCTGATCATTACATTTATATATAATTGTAAACCCTCAATGTTTTCTTCCAAAATTGCCATTTTGAGGAGGGATTATTAGGGGAGAGCAACATTTTGAGCCAAAATTGGGGACAGTAGAGAGGTTTGGATATTCAATTCTAGCGATTTGCACATACCTCTCAGCCTCTTAATGCAGGAAATCTGAACAAGGCCAAATATATTTGGGGAACATACAAACACTACTGAAAATTGCTCTTGTATAAAATAACAAGGTCTTTACATTAGCATGCATTTTTTTCTGAAAGGTTATGGCGTCTGAAACTCAATATCTGTCATTTGAAGAGCTTAAATCCTAAAATGATTTGCTAGAAAACCACAAATTTTATGAGGAACAAACCAAAAATAAGAAGCAAATATCTATTCATTCTGCAAAAATATGGTGAACTGAGAGGTATAGTTCAACCGGGGCTCTCTGAGTTTGCTACCCTTCCCCCCCTCACAAAATCATGGTCGAATGGACTCCCGCCTGCAGCCATTCCAATGTCCCATTCCTTGGTTATTTTTCCCCATTTACCATAGACACTGTAATGTGCATACTGCTTTACTTCTGCGATGATTTAGATTTCATTTGAAAACTTTATTTTGCATTTTACAGCACAAACCCTAATAGATATCTGTTAAACAAAGCAATGCAGTCTCACAATGAAAATAGACTTAGCATTAAAACTTCTCTGCCCTTGAAACTCGCATGCATTGAAACAGCATTGAAACCCACATTCAAAGAAAATACATTTTGCCAGTGGCAGATAAAGATTAACTCTGGGCCATTTTCAAAATCATAGGCCCCTTGAACATGAAACATACACATGCTCTTTGATACACATGCTCTTTGATACACCTTCCTGACTGTATTACATTATATTCCTTGTACAATCCAGTACAGTTGTTAGAGGGCATTTTAAGTTTATGGTTTTGAACATTTTTCCAGCAAGCAATGAAACAAAATGCATACACCAATGACAAAACAGCCCAATTCAGAACATTTCCATCATAAAAAGTCTACTCAACCTTCTATAGTCCATCAGTATCAGTAAATATGCACAATTTCTGAAGTAGTAAAATCCACATTAAAGAAATCTGTAACTAATAAAGAGGTTGCTGCTAGCAAACAACTTTATATGCCATTGTTTCATCTACAATAAAGTGCCTGTTGCCCTTGAAAAATAAATTGCCTATGTTGCATGCATTAAAAAAATGATAAGCTAGTAATACCGCAATAGGGAATGGATAGCAAACTGATAACAGGTTCATAGTTACTAGGTATCTTTGCCAAAAAGGACTGCAGCATCCACCCCCTTTACAACACAGTACAGTATCAGCAATGCATCTACCTACTGTAGGAGTAGAACCCACAGCCTTCAGCATCAAAAGCAAGTACACTACCTGTTGTGCTATTAACAATGCAAGCAGACCAAGCATAAGCAGCACTAAACTTTTGTTCCCCTGCAGCTCTCAGCTCCTTGTAAAATCTACTCAACACTCAGATGCATCTCTGAACTTTGCAGCACAAGAAATCTGGAAAAAGCCAAAATTTATTGGGGGGGGGAGGCCAAAAATCGGGGACACATTTTAAACATTGCTTGTGTAATGTTGGAAAGTTGCTAGAATAAAATGCGTTACCAACATACATTTCACTGCCACGTCTTGAACCCAGGAGACCCTATGCAAAACAGTCAGAGAAACATACCACTATGCCAAATCAGCTGTTTTGTGAAAGAGGAAGACGGAAACTTAAATGGCTACCATTTAGTGAATTCAGTTCTCACCATAGCACAGCTGTCAACCTCTTAGCACAAAACACCTGAACAAAGCCAATAATGGGTGAATACAGCCCCCATTCAGTGAATTCAGTTCTCACCATAGCTCTCAACCTCTTAGCAAAAAACACCCGGACAAAGCCAGTAATGGGGGAATATAGCCCCCAAACATATTCAGTTCTTACCATAGCTCTCAACCTTAGCACAAAACCTGGATGAAGCCAATAATGGGGGAATACAGTCCCAAAAATAGGGACAAATTTCAAATATTCATCTTATACACTTAGAAAATTGCTAGAATAAAAGAATAAAAGCTTTTGTGTTACCATGCACTTTCTGAAGAATATGAAGTCTGATATTTAAATGCGTGTCATTTTTAACATTTGTTAACCAGGAAAGTCTGACTTGGAACAAAAGCTAATTTTTAGCAGAGGCCCAGGGAGAAACACTCCAGACAGACACATCTTTGTAAGATGGGAGGAAACAAAAACAGGGAGGGCATACAGACTCCACACAGAATGTAAGGCACCCCAGTCAAGAATCAAACCAGAGAACATGTAGCTGTCAGGCAACAATGCTACCGCTGCATCATTGCGCTACTGGCTTTGCAAGCACACAAAAATACTGGAACCATAGATTTTCTGAGGAACTGAACAAGTATGAGGGAAAGTTAAGCTATTAACAAGAAAAAGTACTTTATGCTAAATTCTGAACTTACAAATTATAAGTTCTTTTACTGAATGTCACACATGAAAATATAGTAATAATTGGCATTTTTATTTTTTTACCAATGAATTATTTTTTAATAATCTATGCTTAAAATTCAGATTCACAGAAAGAAGAGAGAATCTCAATTTCCTCGCCATAGATATAAACGACCTGGACAATATTCTCTTTTATCCAGACAAAAAACAAAAGTAAGTCCCGAAAGCAATAAGTGTAGTCTGTTTTAATAATTTCTTAAGAAAACTTTCTATTGGAAATGCCATATATTCTGCAGGCTCCTTAGCATGACTTTAATAAAATTAAAAATAAAAAAGAAATATCCAACATTTATATTTTCCTAGGACTATACACAGTTAAAACTGCTAGATTCCAACACAGTCCCTATAGTGTCACCTAATTTGCTGTCAACTTCATGAAAACGAAAAAGAACAGAGTGACAGTGATTCATAGCAGGCTGAGGTAAGGAACAATATAAAGCATATCAGGGTTCAATTTACACAACCCGTGACAAAGAATGTGCTAACCTAGGTAGCTCATTTTGTCAGGCCTAACACTTTTCTGTCACCACTTTTACCTCCTTTGTCTTACTGGATCAACAAATTATAAACAAAGCAATTAAGGAAATTATAGTGTAAGAGAATATAAATGTTTTGCCTGCTGCATCATACAAATTGGTATACAGAGGACAGTCAGCTTCCATGGCAATTTCAGTTTGTTATATCATTATACCTTGTATGGAAAAGTGATGGACAAAATGTGTTTGTTATCAGGAATATATGCAAGGAGTGCTTCTCTGCTTAAATAACTGAGAAGGGCAAGCAGTTGACTGATTTGTTGAGTTTAGAAGGGCAAGGGAGTCCAAAGAGAGTAGGGAAACAGTTATCTTTTAGTAGCTGAAGTAGAGTCTATAAATATGTAGTAGCCGTGTTATTTATCCCTTTTGTTTGCTAAGGTTACAATTAAAATTGCCTACCATCACTATGGAAAGATTCACTAGGACTATTTTTTTATTTATGAAAACAACAGTTTTTTTCTCCATCATATTAGTATGTGCAGAAATCACAGCAGTCAGGTTGTTTTTTTTTTAATTTCTCAGATTACTATTGCCTATATCTATGCTTATCTTTAATAGATGACCATTGTTAATCCATTTTGAATGTCTGAATATGTTTATTTGTAAATATGCTTATGTCAGTCAATAAACTAATCAGTGCCATAATGGAAATGTACAATTGCTCTAAAGCTATAATAATTTGCAGTAACCTATGCTCGACTCCTGTTTTGGCATATATAACCATACCAGAACTCTGACTCTGCTGTTCATTAGCTAAAAAAAATGTTCACTTACACTTTGTGGTTTAGTCCATGCCCTTCTTCAACACAATTTCCAGTGTTGTGTACATTTTATTGTTTTTGTCAGTTGTTATTAGATCAGACGGATGAATAAAAAATTAAGCACTCCCAGTAGTTGTTCCCATATAAATTAAGACAGGAAATTATTTAGTAATTGACTAAAGTGTTTATTGTAATGTATGTGACTCTACCATCACCTACCTTCCAGATTTATGTAATATTTTATTTCCTCCATGCATAGTACATCTGCCCACCAAGAAACAGCTTTCAGGATAAATGACTGAGATTTGTATGATTTATTGCACTATATTGATATGTCATCCTTAAAATCAGACCATTTATTCCAGCCTAACTATAAGGAAGCGATTGATTTACTGTTGCAAATGAACACACACACACACACACACACACACACACACACACACACACACACACACACTGGTTTTCTCTAAGCCTATACTTCTACAGAGCTCTGGAATTCCAATGAGTTGTCAAACAAAGGTGCACACTGCACCATTCAGCTAATGAGATATTGGACTTTATTAACTTGTTTATACAACTCAGATGATCTTACACCAGTTATTATACACATAAAACATGGATATCCATACTAACCTGTGAATAAAGTACATACTTTATTCCCTTCTTCAAAATGACTAGATGAATCCCTTTGTAAAGTATGGTCTCCTTTCTGTTGATATAGATTGGTCATATGGAACTTTGTCAGACTAATCTGAGATTTGGCCTGGGAGTAAGAGATGTAGTAAGGGTACGGGTGAATTCATTCTCTATAAATCAGTCTGACTACCAATATCTGTACAGTGCATCAATGTCAACCACAAGGTAGTTTGCAAGTCGGGAATAATAATTT
>NW_025058469.1:0-6919 GCF_019279795.1 Protopterus annectens | reverse complement strand
TGCATTGTCTTAATTTTGCCTTACTGAATTATTTTGTTGCCTGACTGAATTATTTTATACATTTTCTTGCATTGTTTTCTGATTCTCATCTGTCCTGAAACCAGTTTCCCCCTTTTCCAGTGGTGGAGTTTATAAAACTGGTCTAAAAGCTTTTGTGTTTTGTAATTGCTTCAAGTCTTGCTGACTTAAAATTAGTTTCTTTTTGTAAATTCTTGCAAACACTGTTGGGAACTCCTGGTTTTCTGGCTGAAGTGTGATTCTCAAGCAATCTGGGAAGATATCACTGACTGATAAGTATATTTCTAGGCATTTTAACCTTTCCAAGTTCTGAATTGTCTTAAATTTGCCTGACTGAATTAATTTTTTTGCCTGACTGAAGTATTTTATATATTTTCTGGCATTGTTTTCTGTTTCTCACCTGTCATGAAACTGGTTGCCCCCCTATTACTTGGTGGAGTTTACAAAACTGGTCTAACAGCTTTTGTATTATCTGATTGCTTCAAGGCTTGCTGATTTAAAAATAATTTCTGTTGTTAAATTCTTGCATACACTGTTGGAAACTCCTGGTGTTCTGGCTGAAGACAATTCTCAAACAATCTAGAAATATATAATTGATTGATAAGTATATATCTAGGCATTTTAACCTTTCCAAGTTCTGAATTGTCTTACATTTGCCTGACTGAATTAATTTTTTTGCCTGACTAAAGTACTGTATATATGTTCTGGCATTGTTTTCTGTTTCTTATCTGTCCTGAAACTGGTTTTCCCTGATTTAAAAATAGTTTCTGTTTGTAAATTCTTCCAAACACTGTTGGAAACTCCTGCTGTTCTGGCTGAAGTGTGATTCTCATAAATCCAGGAATATATTTCTGATTGATACGTATATTTCTTCACATTTTAACCTTTCAGAGTTCTGAATTGTCTTAAATTTGCTGACTGGATTATTTTTTTGCCTGAATTAATTATTTTATATATTTTCTGGCATTCTTTTCTGTTTCTCATCTGTCATGAAACTGGTCTCCCCCTATACCTGTGGTGGAGTTCACACAACTGATGTAACAGCTTTTGTGTTATTAGATTGCTTCAAGGCTTACTGATTTAAAAATAGTTTCCTTTTGTAAATTATTGCATACACTGTTGGAAACATCTGGTGTTCTGGCTGAAGTAAAATTCTCAAACTATCTACAAATATATCGCCGATTGATAAGTATATTTCTTGGCATTTTACCCTTTCAGAGTTTTACATTGTCTTAATTTTTGCCTGACTGAATAATTCTTTTGGCCTGACTGAATTATTTTCTATATTTTCTGGCATTTTTTTTCTTTCTCATCTGCCATGAAACTGGTCTCCCCCTATTCTGTTGTGGAGTTTGTAATACTGGTATAACAGCTTTTGTGTTATCTGATTGCTTCAAGGCTTGCTGATTTAACATTAGTTTCTGTTTGTAAATTATTGCGTACAATGTTGGAAACTCCTGGTGTTTTGGCTGAAGTGTGATTCTCAAACAATCTGGAAATATATCATTGATTGATAAGTATATTTCTTATAATTTTAACTTTTAGTGTTTTGCATTGTCTTAATTTTGCCTGAATGAATTATTTTTTTGCCTGACTGAATTATTTTATATATTTTCTGTCATTATTTTCTGTTTCTCATCTGTTATGAAACTGGTTGTCCCTGTTCCTGTGGTGAATTTGATAAAACTGGTCTAATAGCTTTTGTGTTATCTGATTGCTTCAAGGCCTGCTGATTTTAAAATAGTTTCTGTTTGTCAATTCTTGCATACACTGTTGGAAACGCTTGGTGTTCTGGCTTACGTGTGATTCTCAAACAATCTGGAAATATATCCCTGATTGATAAGTATATTTCTTGGCATTTTAACCTTTCAGAGTTTTGGGTTGTCTTAATTTTGCCTGACTGAATTATTTTTTTGCCTGACTGAATTATTTTATATATTTCCTGCCATTGTTTTCTTATTTCTCATCTGTCCTGAAACTGGATCTCCCCTATTCCTGTGGCGAAGTTTATAAAACTGGTCTAACAGCATTTCTGATATCTGATTGCTTCAAGGACTGCTGATTTAAAAATAGTTTCTGTTTGTCAATTCTTGCATACACTGTTGGAAACTCCTGGTGTTCTGGCTTAAGTGTGATTCTCAAACAATCTGGAAATATATCACTGATTGATAAGTATATTTCTTGGCATTTTAACCTTTCAGAGTTCTGCATTGTCTTAATTTTGCCTGACTGAATTATTTTATATAATTTCTGGCATTGTTTTCTGTTTCTCATCTGTACTGAAACCTGTTCACCCTATTCCTGTGGTGGAATTTATAAAACTGGTCCAACAGCTTTTGTGTCATATGATTGCTTCAAGGCCTGCTGATTTAAAAATAGTTTCTGTTTGTCAATTCTTGCATACACTGTTGGAAACTCCTGGTGTTCTGGCTGAAGTATGATTCTCAAACAATATGGAAATATATTAATGACTGATAAGTATATTTCTTGGCATTTTAACCTTTCAGAGAACTGGATTGTCTTAATTTTTCCTGACTGAATTATTTTTTTTGCCTGACTGAATTATTTTGTATATTTTCTGGCATTGTTTTCTGTTTCTCGTCTTTCATGAAACTGGTTCTCCCCTATTCCTGTGGTGGAGTTTATAAAATGGGTCTAACAGCTTAACTGATTGAGTCAAGGCCTCCTGATTTAAAAATAGTTTCTGTTTGTAAATTCTTGCATACACTGTTGGAAACACCTGCTGTTCTGGCTGAAGGTGATTCTCAAACAATCTAGAAATATATCACTGATTGATAAGTATATTTCTAGGCATTTTAACATTTCCGAGTTCTGAATTGTCTTAAATTTGCCTGACTGAATTAATTTTTTTGCCTGACTGAAGTATGTTATATATGTTCTGGCACTGTTTTCTGTTTCTCATCTGTCATGAAACTGGTTTCCCCCCTATTACTTGGTGGAGGTTACAAAACTGGTCTAACATCTTTTGTGTTATCTGCTTGCTTCAAGGCTTGCTGGTTTAAAAATAGCTTCTGTTTGTAAATTCTTGCAAACACTGTTGGAAACTCCTGGTGTTCTGGCTGAAGTGTGATTCTCATAAATCCAGGAATTTATTTCTGATTGATATGTATATTTCTTTGCATTTTAACCTTTATGAGTTCTGAATTGTCTTAAATTTGCCTCACTGAATTATTTTTTGCCTGAATGTATTATTTTATATGTTTTCTGGCATTCTTTTCTGTTTCTCATCTGTCATGAAACTGGTCTCCCCCTATACCTGTGGTGGAGATCACACAACTGATGTAACAGCTTTTGTGTTATTTGATTGCTTCAAGGCTTACTGATTAAAAAATAGTTTCCTTTTGTAAATTCTTGCAAACACTGTTGGAAACTTCCGGTGTTCTGGCTGAAGTGAAATTCTCAAACTATCTGCAAATATATTGCTTTTTGATAAGCATATTTCTTGGCATTTTAACCTTTCAGAGTTCTACATTGTCTTAATTTTGCCTGACTGAATTATTTTTTGCATGACTAAATAATTTTCTATATTCTCTGGCATTTTTTTCTGATTCCCATCTGTCCTGAAAATGGTTCCCCCTATTCTGTAGTGGAGTTTATAAAACTGGTGTAACAGCTTTTGTGTTATCTGATTGCTTCAAGGCTTGCTGATTTAACATTAGTTTCTGTTTGTAAATTCTTGCGTACAATGTTGGAAACTCCTGGTGTTTTGGCTGAAGTGTGATTCGGAAACAATCTGGAAATATATCATTGATTGATAAGTATATTTCTTGTCATTTTAACCTTTCAGTGTTCTGCATTGTCTTAATTTTGCCTGAATTAATTATTTTTTTTGCCTGACTGAATTATTTTATACATTTTCTGCCATTATTTTCTGTTTCTCATTTGTTATGAAACTGGTTGCCCCTGTTCCTGTGGTGAATTTGATAAAACTGGTCTAATAGCTTTTGTGTTATCTGATTGCTTCAAAGTTTGCTGACTTAAAACTAGTTTTTTTTTGCATACACTGTTGGAAACTCCTGATGTTCTGGCTGAAGTGTGATTCTCAAACAATCTGGAAATATATCCCTGATTGATAAGTATATTTCTTGGCATTTTAACCTTTTAGAGTTTTGGGTTGTCTTATTTTTGCCTGACTGAATAATTTTTTTGCCTGACTGAATTATTTTATATATTTTCTGCTATTGTTTTCTATTTCTCATCTGTCCTGAAACTGGATCTCCCCTATTCCTGTGGTGAAGTTTATAAAACTGGTCTAACAGCATTTCTGTTATCTGATTGCTTCAAGGCCTGCTGATTAAAAATAGTTTCTGTTTGTCTATTCTTGCATACACTGTTGGAAACTCCTGGTCTTCTGGCTGAAGTGCGCTTCTCAAACAATCTGGAAATATATCGCTGATTGATAAGTATATTTCTTGTCATTTTAACCTTTCAATGTTCTGCATTGTCTTACTTTTGCCTGACTGAATTAATTTTTTGCCTGACTGAATTATTTTAGATTTTTGGCATTGTTTTCTGTTTCTCATCTGTCATGACACTGGTTACCCTTTATTCCTGTGGTGGAGTTTAGAAAGCTGGTCTAACAGCTTTTCTGTTATCTGATTGCTTCAAGGCTTGCTGATATAAAATTAGTTTCTGTTTGTAAATTCTTGCATACACTGTTGGAAACTCCTGGTGTTCTGGCTGAATAGTGATTCTCAAACAATCCAGAAATATATCTCTGATTGATAAGTATATTTCTTGGCATTTTAACCTTTCAGAGTTCTGCATTGTCTTAATTTTGCCTGACTGAATTATTTTTTTTTTGCCTGACTGAATTATTTTATATAATTTCTGGCATTGTTTTCTGTTTATCATCTGTACTGAAACTTGCTCACCCTATTCCTGTGGTGGAGTTTATAAAAGTGGTCCAACTGCTTTTGTGTTTTCTGATTGCTTCAAGGCCTGCTGATTTAAAAATAGTTTCTGTTTGTCAATTCCTGCATACACTGTTGGAAACTCCTGGTGTTCTGGCTAAAGTGTGATTCTCAGTCTGGAAATATATCACTGATTCATAAGTAAATTTCTTCCCATTTTAACCTTTCACAGTTCTGTTGTCTTAAATTTGTCTGACTGAATTCTTTTTTTGCCTAACTGAATTATTTTATATATTTTCTGGCATTGTTTTCTATTTCTCATCTTTCATGAAACTGGTTCTCCCCTATTCCTGTGGTGGAGTTTATAAAACGGGTCTACCAGCTTTGGTGTTATCTGACTGATTCAAGGCTTCCTGATTTAAAAATCATTTCTGTTTGTAAATTCTTGCATACACTTTTGGAAACTCCTGGTCTTCTGCCTGAAGAGTGATTCTCAAACAATCAAGAAATATATGTGAAAACACAACAACACGAAGAAACCAAGTAAAAACACTGTCAGTAGATGGAATGGAATAAAATGCGACAACATTATTTAGCACTTTCGTCCAATTTAATAAACATGAACTTCTTCAGAAAAATAACATCCGTATATTTTCCAGCATTTAAATAAATAACTGTTGTGTCACGTGTGATCAAATAAACCAATAAAATGCATTAAGCACTTGATGTATTGTTCAAGTATTTAAAAGCACATCACTTTTTTGAAAAAATAAAATAAAATAAAAAGTTAACACTTTAAACATATATAAAATTATAATTATAGTTATAATCTTTGTGCTTGTAAAAAGCACTTTATGTTGATCATATCATTCAATCCAGGAAGCTGATCTGCATTTAATAAAATCTGCCATAAAGTTTCTTTACATTCTAAAAGAACTTTAAAGTTCCCACTAAATTTGTCATCATTAACTCTCTCTAGAATAAAAAATGAAAACTTTTTGAAACTAGTACAAGTCATAGAATGTTTGGCTAATGCATTTGATGTATCTTTTTTACGTATAGCTAATGTGTGTTCATATATACGTTTGTTTAATGCTCTTGTTGTTTTTCCTATGTAAAAATGTTCACACGAGCTACACGTAGCTGTATAAACCACATTTGTAGTCTTACATGTATAGTGTCCCTTACACTGAAATGTCCTATTAATGTGTTTAAACAATACTGAATTAGTCCCTATAATATATCTGCATTGTTTACATGTCCCACAAGGAAAGGTACCCAAATTAAAATTAGTTTTAACACTGTTTTGGTCAAAGGTGCATCTCTCTAAAAGAGTCTTTATATTGACTGTCCTTTTGTATGTGAACAAAGGAAAATTACCAATAATTTTGCTCAATTCAGTGTTACCTAACACTACTTTCCAATTATTCAAAATGGCATTTCTAATAAATACCATTACATTAGTGATAGGAATAGGGAAATCCAAAGTGTAATCATTGGATGCTACAGTTGTTACTAAATTACTTGCAACTGGATTGTCAATTTGTTTCAAAATGGGACAAGCTTTATTAAATCTAAGACCAGTGACCTCATTTAATATACTATCCAACCAGACTTTGTCATAACCTCTTTGTATAAAAAATCCCATCAGTTTCTATGTTTCGTTGTGAAAGATCTCATCTCTACTAGTTAACTGACTAAGTCTGATGAATTGTCCTTTAACAACTCCACGTTTCATAAAAACTGGATGTAAACTATCATGATGCAAGTATTGATTAACAAAAGTAGACTTCCTGAAGTTACAACTTTCAAAATTTAAACCATCTTGACTAATAATTAAATGTGTCCAAAAAATCAATGTTGTCACCAATATTACCCATTGTGAATTGCAAAAAGTTAGTAGAATTATTCAAATATTGGACAAATCTATAAAAAGATTCGACATCCCCTTTCCATAAAAAAAAATCAAATAATCTATATAACATTTATAAAACACGATGTTTTCAGCTAGGGGATGTGAAGTGCTA
>NW_025058468.1:0-6350 GCF_019279795.1 Protopterus annectens | reverse complement strand
GAATCGGCCAAAAATCTGCAGGAGTATGCTTTCCCACTTGTTCAACTGCATGCAATAAATCCCTGCATTTCCTTACTGTCAGGACCTTCTATATTTGGAAACTGTTTTTCTGCTCTTAATGACATGAGGTACTGTTGGTATTTAAGCATTTGAAACTGACAGTTTATAGCTCTTAATGCAAGCAAAGCAGCAGAAGTGTAAACTTTTTCCCCCATCTGTCCAGAGTTTCGAAATCCCTGTCCGAGGGGACAGGATTTTGCAGCAGTGAAGCTCTTAATCCCCTGGACCCTGAGAAATTGTTTCTGGGTCTGCAGCGGGTTTTTGTAAAGAAATCATGAGAGTCAGGACTCTGTAGTACCTGTCTGGTTTGACCAGGCAGGGGTAAAGAATCAGGAGACAGACTGATTCAGAAAACAACAAATAAATATCGAAAGCACAGGGGATAGCCAGTCGTGCTATAGCAGTGAAGTCTCTGGAGCCTTTCTGATTCTGAATAATCCTGGCTCTCCCAATGGAAATACTCCTCCTTGGGTGTGCAGGGTTTCCCAGCGGGAGTAATCCTCAGGCAGAGAGGCTGAGCAGGTTGGACTCTTCTGCACTGAGTCCTCATAGGGAGGGAGAGAGTATCTCGATCAGAAGAGGAGTCAGGAGGAATCATAATCAGTGTCTGCTCAGGTCTTTGTCAGAGGGGATGGGAACCCTGATTAAAGTAATTAGGTCTTCGGACATTTTAAGCATCTGTTTCTTTGGCATGATGACTGTTGTTCTGGGAGAATGCTGTACTTGTTTCCTGTTCTTTAATGGTGTTTTGGACTTTGCCTTTACTGCTGGTAGTGGGCTTAATTGTAAGCTGTGAAGGTCTGGAAAACACCTCAGAAGCAGATGCCTGCTCAGCTGCCCGGGACCCATCTGAAGGTGGCATAGTTTCCTCAGAGGCCCAATACCTTGCATTTACAGGCCTTCAAGGCCTCCACGGGCTGTCTGTTACAGCCTGTGGCCTGAGGTAGCGGTGTCAGGCTGTGAAAGCCACTGAGAACCGTGAATGGGCTAGAAGAGGCTTTATCGGGTTTTGGACCCTCGATGCCTGTCCTTTCTTTGTTCTTTGCGCTTTTTATAAATTCGGTCATCACCGGTTGTCTCATCGGCATTATGTAAATTAAACCTTCGCCAAAATAATGTACAGCAAAAATCAAATCGACATTTAAGAGTGCGCTTATTGAATCTAGGCAATAAAACCCACTAGTGACGCTGGTCAGGGCTTAGGCAAGGAATACAGTAAGAGTGGAAAGTCCCATGAGGTATTTGCTTCCCCACAAGAAATACAATTATTAACTTTTACTGACATTGGTCTGGGAGCAAGAAAAGTTTCCCCAATCAGGTATTAGCTCATTTTTCGCCGAGACTTTGGTTCTGAAACCCACCTTTGAAAAACTTGTGGGTCGGGTTGACAGGACACTTGAACTGCTTTTGCCGGGCACCGCTACGACACAAGAAAGACTGAAGAAAATGGCATCGGTTGAAACTTTTATACCCCTGGCGCACTGATGTCAGGGAAGAGGAGACAGCAACAGACGCCGGACCAAGACTTTTAGAACTCGGGCCGACCGCGGTAGTCGTAAGGCCAGCAGGATAACCCAAGTGCAATGACTGCAACAGTGAAACACGCAACATGTGGTCATGCAGTTTTGCTGTTGGGTCATATGAAGGAACAAAGACTAATGAAGATAAACGACAGCTAGTGGGATAGGCCCTATGTGGGACCTAACATTTCTGTTGTTCCCAGCTAGACAAAAAGTTTTTCTTTCAGATGGAATTAAAACTTTTGAAACCTTGGATTCTGCTTTATCCTTTCTAAAAAACATTTTTAGAACAAGTAGATAGTATGGACTAGTCCACTTCTCCATTAGAGACAAGCTGAAAGAAATGGTTGGAAAACTATTGATAAGAAAAGGAAGAAGCTAAAAGACAAAAATAAGCAATATATTATTTTGTATTCTTCATAATGTTCAAAAGCTTCACCTTTTTTCACCTGTCTCAACATATCAAAAGGTGCTTCAACAAAGTATTAGTTCTAAGGGCAGTGCACATTTATGCAACCAGCTTATTGAACGTTTATTTTTTTATATTTTTCTCCTAACAGATGTTTGTTTTTCAATTGAATTGTACAGGTTTATTGGTCACATTAAAGGTGGAAAAAGTTTTGAAATGATTTATTGTGGTCTCTTTTATATCACAAAAACCTGGCATTTTTTAAATATATATATATATATATATATATATATATATATATATATATATATATATATATATATATATAACACACACGCACACATACACACACACAAGTGGCTGCGTATATATATATATATATATATATATATATATATATATATATATATCTATATATATATACACACACACACACACACACACATCAAAGACATCGCACATACACACACACATCTGTGTATGATCTAGGACCTTGAACAAAAAGTTCAAAAGCCTGAATCGAAAACCACCTAACGCACTTTAATGAAAGTGCTATCGTTAATGTAAAAACAAAAAAAAATACTAAATCTACTTAAATGCAGTGTAGCAATATTGGCAGGTAATTTTAATTATGCATTATCTGATAGTGATACCAATGCAAAAATAGACAAAGGAAACCAACCACATCCAAGGCATTAATTGACTTTGACATGTTCAGTATTGAAAAAAGATATAAAATGAATATGCTCAAGCTAAATTCATTATTTTCTTACCATCATTCACACTGTCAAAGACACTTAGTAATTGATGGAATATACATTTCAAGAGAACTTCTAAACTGGACACAGTTAAAATAATGAAATGTCATTTGTCTGAACATAACGCAATTACTTTAGATTTGGCAATAAATACTAAAAGTACAAGTATTGACCATACATTCCAACATACATAACACATTTCAAAGACCAAGGAATTTTATATTAAAGAGATACAAACTTTTCTAAATATAAATCTTACAGATATCTCAGATATGTATGTATGGAATTCTTTTGAAGTCGACATCGTATGTGAGTTCTATCTTGGTTTATTCAATAAGAAAAACAGTGGATTTATTAGATTTACAAATGAAAATAGATACACTAAAGTTAGATATACAAAAAGGAAATCATTTACAAAGAGAACTTTATGAGATGAACAAAAAATATTTATAAATTGCATCATAAAAGTATTATTAATTTAGAAAATATCAAATTAAATTCTTATTCTATGGATCCTAAAAAAACAAAGGAGAATAGCAAACAGAACAAAGAAGATTATTAAATCCAATCAAATAAGAGAAGGTACTAGGAAAAGAGTTTCATATTTCAAAGCTTTTTAACCAAACTAAGTTAACTCAACACAGAGATTAAACCTCAGAATGTGATAAATCCTTGTTTAACAAATATATCAAGAACAAAATAACAGAAGATCAAATAAAGTTAATCTATTACAATGACTTGCCTTAAATCACAAATTAATAAGTTAAAATTAAATAAGGCTCCCAGAATTGGTATTATACCTGAAATGTAAAAATTATTAACTAAAGAAGCTCTAGGTTTATTGTTAAATGCATATACTTTAAATAATAACTCCCCCTTCCTGGAAATATACATTAATCTACCCAATTCTAAAGTTAGATAAAGATAAAAAGTGTTACTTATGCAGACAAATATCACTATTAAACAGATTACAAAATGTTTATGAAAACACATGCTAGCATATTAAAACATATGCTCCCTTTATTGATAGAATCAAAGACATAAACACACAAAGACATACTCGGAGGCTCTGAGTAAAAATTTACCTAAACAGCAGAGGCCTCCAAAGCAGACAACCAAACAACTGCTACCACAAGACACCCCACAAGCAACACAAACCACAAAAGCAGTGTGCAAGTAAAGTAAATACAGCCCTTAAGGCCAAATATACTCAAACATACTTGTCATAGGTGACTCCATAGTCAGACACACTGACGTCCCACTCACCAGGCTGAACAAGGAGAGGGTCACAGTAAGCTGCCTATCGGCGCAGAACTCCATTTTTTGCCACATAACACAAGCACCTGGTCACTCCACGGCAAGTACAAATATGACACAGTTATTGTCCATGCTCGTGGGTGAATCGACCTGAGATGTACCTCCTGACTACATGAAGAGAGACATAGAGGAGCTCTCTGATTATGTAGCCCAGGCAGGTATGACCCTGACCCTGAGCAGTATCCTTCCTTCACCAAGAATGATGCCACAATATAGAGACAAGATGATCAGCTTTAACAATTGGCTTAATGTCTGGTGTCATTCAAAGGGGATCCAGTGTCTGTCTGCTCTGGGATGCAGCATGTTGACAAGCCACGCTGTTTCCGCAGTGACGGGTTGCACCTGTCAAATTTCTGGACCCGGATATTGGCTAAGGCCTGCCACCCCATAGTGCCTTTTTAGGCAAGGCTCAAATTCTAAACCTACCACCCTAGAAAACAAAATGGAAGAAACTGCGGCAATGCTGTCAATGCCAGAAGTCTAAAATCTCTCAAATGCATTTATCTGAGGCCCTTCTCAGTATGGAGAACATCGATGTTCAGCGAAACGAAACCTGGTTCAAGGCTCCTGAGAGCACCCCGCACTATTAGGGTTTTACTCATATCATGCTCCGCCCAAAACCCGGACACACCAAAAGGAGGGGATGTATCCATATTCATAAAGGATACCCACACTCAGGTTGGTGGCACGCGATCAAGCTTTCTGGAAACCATCCAAGTGCAACTAACCATAGGCAAAACTGTTTACAAATTGTAGCATGCTACAGCCCACCCTCTCAAACTCAGCAACCCCACACAGCCTTCCTGAAGGCACTGAGGGTAGCAATGTATCTCCAAACACCATCATATTAGTACCTAACCACACCGGCTATACACTGGGAACATTATCAAGCCCTAACTTTCAGCCCAACGGGTTCCTGAAAGTTCTTAAATTAAATGCCATGGAACAGCTAGTCACTGTTCCACGTAGAGGAGAAATATAGATCATTATCACAATGCCCACACCGAAGTATATCCTCATTGGTGAGATCTGACTAAACTAACTACTGGAAATCCACATCCCACCCTACCTAAACAAAAAAGACCACAGTGAAGAACTTCTAAAGCAAATCTCACACTACCAAGACTGGTGTGGTATCCTCTCAAGGCCCCTGAGCCAGTGGAAACCACAACTCAAGCTGCTAGCCCTTACAAATGCCTTCTATGAACACCTCCAGGACTGGGTATGCCGGATCAGGCAATCCCCAAATAAACAAGACTCCTTCCACAAAGGGCAAAATATCCAGTCTGGTGGACCCCAGCCATTAACAAACTTTTTACAACAAGAGGAGAAAGCTATTACATGATAGAACAAAATCCATAAAAGGGAAGTCACCCCGATCATTATTAGTAAAAAAACACGAGCACTCATAAATAAATTCTTGTACAATTTTTGAGAGAAAATTGCTATGGATTCAAAGGACAATCATAAGGCCCTTTTTTTTTCAACTATAAAAGAACCTGGGTGTTCCAGATATGCTCAGAATTAGTCCAAATGATAAAAACCACTGAACCCACAGACATTGCCAACATACTGGCAGACAGGGTTTAGTGCAAACTTCACCCCTCTCCCCAAAGGAGAGATAACTATCCCAGCAGAGTGTAGCCTCCAAGACATCTCAAAATGCGCAGGTGAAAGCTGCCTCTAAAGCTAAAAACACAGTGATCAATGGGACCGGATGGTGTCCCCCGCTGTGTGCTGCACGAGCTAAAACAGAGGAATTCAACCCACATAAGGCAGCAGCTGTTTAATCTCAGCCTTACCACAGGATACGTGGCTCAAGGAGTGGCGTATTGCAACTGTGGTCCCACTCTGCCAAAGGCGCCTCACGGACCCTGCAATTACCGCCTCATAAGCTTAACAATAAGTCTAGTCTGCAAAGCTATGGAGAGACCAGCAATGGAGCCATAACAAAGATATAGGGACTTGCAGACATTGGACCACCCAGTTTGGCTTCGTCATGGCAGATCGCTGCCTTTTGAACTTGGCCCACTTCTTCGAACAGTCACCAAGGCCACGACGAGGAAAGTAGTCCATACAGCCTACTTTGACCTGTAGTACTTCACACAATACCCCACTGCACAGAAAACTTACCAGCTTAAACAAACCCATATGTCACAAGATGGCTAAACTGGCTGTTTGCTGGGACAGAACCCACAGGTTTTTAAAGGGGTTTGCTTTGGCGGGCCTTATGGGTTTTAAAGACTCCAAGGGGCCGGTCACCGGTTTGGGGCCCACCAAAGGGGG
>NW_025058467.1:0-12193 GCF_019279795.1 Protopterus annectens | reverse complement strand
TGATACTCAGATCAAATCTAGAAGATTATCAAGAAATATTGGCCCATTCTCAGACTTCAGGAAGATCTTAAGAATGCTATGCCCATTTACCCCTCTTTTGTTAGGAAAAGGGGCAGGAAATTGAAAGAACTTTTAGATATTAGGTTAGAGGATCCACAGAATCACAATAGAAAGAAATTAGGCACTTATCCCTGTGGGATGTGCAAGCAATGTCACACTATGCTAAATTCGGGGTCCTACTACCTTCCCTCCAGAAGATTTAAGTTCCGTTCCAACAAACATTTTAACTGTGGATCCAAGGGTGTGGTCTATCTTGGTTGCTGTGTTACGTGCCATACTTTTTACATTGGGAAAACCGAAAGGGTGTTTAGGAGAAGGGTTTACGAACACTTCAATGACATCAATGTAAGGAAGGAAAGTAATGCCTTTTATAAACACTCCTTGACGTGTAAGGACATGGACATAAAGTTTATGGTGTTGGAACAGGTACAACCGGATATAAGAGGGGGTAGTTGGGAGTCAAAATTAGAATACCGTGAGCTATTTTGGCAGCTCCGGTTAGACGCTACTAGAAACCCAGGTCTGAATGACACCCTTAACATCATTAGTATTTTGAAATTGAGGCAAGCTCATCTATAACACAGTTTAGCACAACATGACATCTATTGTTTTATTCACTTTTGAATCCATAAGATTTTATAATATGATATATGGAATATTATACATTGGCAACTCAGATAAGAAATGTTTTACAATGCCATTTAGTAACTCTAGGCTTTAAATTGGAGTTTTGATTTCACCCCCGATGGTTAAAAGGGGTTACTGCACTTATTTGTATTATAAAACTATAAAAATATTCTACAGAATTGTTTTATGACACATTCTAATAGTTTGATTCAATTTTAAGTTGAATATGCTATTCAGTCGCCAAGACATTTTTAGAAAATGAATTATTTTTAGAAAATGAATTATTTTTAATGATAATAAAAATGTATTTTAGAATTTCCTTATATGGTGATTTCCCTGTTGGGAAAGGTGCACAGGAAGTCATGTGATGACTCTGGAAGTATTTAATTTGAATGAACTTCCAGCAAGGTTGTTTGTCTTGAGAAAGCTCGCATGTGGTCGAGTGAAAGCACTTGGAAGATATTGTGGATTTTTACTTTGCCTGGTTACATTAAAGGATCTTTTTGGAGACCTAGCAGCTGTTTGATTTCTTCAGCTGCTTATTTTGAAAGCCTTTGTTTACGTGCTTCCGGGTCCTGTGGTGCCACGTGATTTTCATTTGAGGCTGAAGAATGCCCATAAAAGGAGAATGTGAATCCCATACAGTGAAGTACCTCTGATGAATGATTGGCAAAACCCAAGAATCCTGAGTGATTCAAAGTCAAATAGGAAAAGAAAGGTGAAAAGAAAGAGGAATGTGGCTGGGAACAGATGGATTATCAGACAGCACCTGGTTGTCAGGAAAACAAGGCTTTAGAATCCCTGCAGTCTGAATGGCCTTATCAAAAGGAGCCCGTTTACCACCCTTTTTACCTTTAGCAAGAGGATATGATTGCCTACGAACAAAGGCTGACTTGCAAGGGTATTTTCTCTGAAATTTAGGGACAGGAGAAGCAAAAACATGTTTAAGCTCCTGTAAGGCTTTCCCCTTGTCCTGAACAGACTTAAAAAACCAAGCAGCCACTTCCCCAAACAAAAGTTTAGTATCCAGAGGAGATTCCAACAACTTAGCCTTAATATCATTGGGTAAAGGTTAAAGCCTAAGCCAAGCATAACTCCTCAGTACTGAACCAAAAGCAGCAGCCCTAGAAGAGGCATCCGCTGCATCATAACTACATCTGATAGAATGATGAACTACTTGAGAGGAAGTCCTTAGCAAGGAAAGAGAGAACGATTTACTCTCAGAGTCTGGAAGATCAGAAAAAAACTGACAAGCCTGAGAAAGAAGAGCCAACACATACCTAGATATATGGGTCTGATAATTAATATCCCTAAAAGCTATGGTAGCCAAAGTATAAACCTTCTTACCCAGCCTATCCATGGTTCTACTGTCCTTGTCAGAAGGCAGTAACTTGGCAGTAACTTGGATGAAGGAAGCAACTGAGATGGCTTATCAGAGGCTACAGACACAACAGAGAGGTCAGCAGCAGGACATTTGAAAATAAAGGAACAGTCTTCAAGCACCCTATAAAACCTATTGGACTTCTTGGGAGCAGGGGGGCAGAGAATCAGGCACTTTAGAGGCATTAGAGAAAACATCTAGTAAAGCAGCAAAGACAGGAGGAATAGTGCAGGTTTAGGAGATTCCATCTGCAGTACCTCATAGTACCTCTTATGGATATCAGAAACCTAGGTACAATCCCACTTAAAAAATTCTATCATCCTAGAGATTGCATCCCCAAAGAAAATTTTCTCAGAAGGAGTATCTGGACTATTAGAGTCCTCCTCCTGAGACGTGTAATCTAAAGGAGAAGAAATCTGGGTAGACTAAGTAAGGATTCTTCAGCAGAATCCAACTCCTCCTCAGAAGAATTAAGTTCCCTATGTGGAGAAGTGGACCAAGGAGGAGCAGGAACTGAAACCCCTTGAGGAGGCCTTAATGACAGCAAAGCATTAAATAACCTCTGAGTAAAGGCCTGCCACTCACTTTGTGGATCCCTAGGAGCAGAAGAAACATGTCTAGTTTTCTGTTTCTTTTTTAAGGGGATGTCCTAGAAAACTGAGAGGGCCCTGACCCAGGATGGCAGTCCACAACCATAGTAGGAACTTCTTCCCTAAGAAAAACTATGGAACCCCCTAGACCCCTTGGAAACAATCAACCGTGACCCCCTCCCCCCGAATACCCAAAACGGATGCCTGCAAAATCTCATCAAATGTGCTGCCTGCCAGATCCTTGCTAGCCTCCAATCTGAATGTGGCAGAGGAATCCAACAAAATGACCAGGCGAGTTTCTGGGTTTGTAATAACCTTGGGAGAAACCCCCAGCAGAGGTTGGACAGCGGAAGATTCCATTCCTACCTTTTTTACCTTCTTCTTCCCTGATAGCTGACCCTTGGGGCAGGAAGTTCCATCCATAGTATCTTTAGCAAGCAGCTTAAGCTTCTCAGGATACAAGGAAAGGGAAAAAAGCCTACTATGAATGGTTTTTGGGACAGATGCCTGACAAATACAACAAGACGTATAGTCGCAAGAAGCTCCTAGACAAAAATGACACTTATTGTGGCAGTCTTTATGGAGAATCTGTCTCCCACACTAGCAATTTCTCTTCCTGGATGACATTGATCCCCCCAAACAGCACAAAAAAAAAAGAAAAGAACTAAAACCCCACTGGGTACCTATCTGCAACATTGAGGACTTCAGCAAACAGAAAAAATAATCAGAATTTCAATAAACGAAAAAAAAATAAATAAATAATGGCAAAAAATGGACGGAGGCAAACAGCCTGACTGATGGTTAAAACAGAGTATAGACTGGTGTCAAGGAAGTTCTGAGGATGGTACTCCTGAATGTCACCTTTATGTCATAAGCTACATGAGTGTTTAGGTGTTGTTTTAACATACCTTAAAGCAACAGTAGACTTTGTTAGACTGGCCAGACAACAGACTTCATGGCAGGGAATGATATCAGTAATGAATACTGCAGCGGTGAATGTAAGAACATAATAGGTTATGCCTGATATGGCTAATCTGCTCCACAATTAAACAAATCAGACAAATCAGTCAATCATTCAATCAAGCAGCAAATCTCAGCATTCAGACAGTAATCCTTGCTGCACTCTTGCATTGATTGTTTACTTTTAAATAATAAGATATGATTACCCAGCATCTGTTGCCTCATTTCTTGCTATTGTTTCCTTCTACCTGTATACGTCTTTACAAGCATTTAAATTCCCCTGGTATATTATTTAGCATTTCTTCTGCAATGACTGCAAACTCTGTCATTTTGCAAATCATTGTTCCATTCTACCCAAACCCTTTGCATTGCTTCCTCACCCTGGTTGGTTGTCTTTGTGTGATAAGCAAAAAGGCAAACTTCCCCATTCAGATCTTCTATGATCTTAGTCAATTACTTATAAAGTTAGTCAAAAAGGACCAGTCTCAGTGCTGAGTGGCACACAAATGGTCAACATCCATTCAACTATATGACTGTATTTACTGTAGACCTCTATACCCTAATCAAACCAAAGTTTAGCTCATTTGTTTAGACAAGAAACATCTTTATTAAACCATCAATTACTACATAGGCAATCATTCATTTATATAAATGAAAACAAACCACACCAACACAATCCTAGGTGCAAACATTTTACATCACAAATGATACTGACAAACTCCCAGTTGCAAACATTATACATCACTTATAATCGACCCAATCTTTCTCACTCAAAATCACACAGCTCATTTAAGTCCTGCTGCCTTTTAGTCCTCATTCCTCCCTTGTATGTACTGTTCCCACAATTCCCATTTTTTCCTATGTAGTTTGCTCCTACCCTTTTCTAAATATCTAATTTCCAGTTGTTTTATCTGTTACTATATTCACTACTTCCAGTATAGTAAAAAAAAAAAAAAGTTTAGCCCAGATTATCACCTTAGACCCCACTATGAGGCCTGCTAGTTTGTTTAGAAACCTGTAGCCTGGTGGCATGGCAAATGGAATGCTGAATTCAACATGTGCATGCCTGTAGCCCATTTGGATCTAATACACTTGTTACCGTGTCAAAAAATGCTCTTATTATATTTTTTTATACACAAACATAAAGGGATTTGAAGAACTAACTTTCAAAAGTCTGTTACAGGCTCCTAAAAGTGTACCCACAAATTAGGTTAAGAAATTATTACATCAAAAGAAGCATAATATCTTGAAATCTGAAAGACTTTGGTCATATGTCCAATAATAACCATCTATATTATATGTTTGAGAAAGGGAAGGCAAACAGTTCATCTCAGGTATGGAGCAGAGCTCAAGAGGTGAATCTGGACACCCAGATCCAGAGTTAGGCGACCAGCCACTGCTCTGATGTATTCATCTGTGCAATCCAAGGAATCTGTTGTATTCCAATAACCACAATTACAATTTTAAACTGTCTCCAGAATTAAATAAAATCTGTATAAGGTCTGTGTAGAGCCTACACGGAATGTATCTGTGAACATGGCCATGGTTCTCACTCAGCAGCATGCCATACATATTAATTATGGCGCACTGCCGAGGAAGATCACAGCAACATGGATATTGAATCTGTGTAAGACTAATGGCACAGGCTGTTGCCTAATTCTGGAGTAAGCACATCACAACACCTTTCGACCCATTAACCTGGACCAAAAGGTGTACAAGACATTTTATTTCATTAAATTGCAATTTTATTTTTTATTATTTTATATATATTTTTTATGTTTATGTGTGTACATGTTTGTGTGGTGCAGTGCATTGCATATCTTTGCTTAGCTTTATCACATATACAGCAGACATCTGCTAGACATCTAAAAATAGAAACCATATGTATTCAATTGTTCTAGTTCTGCCATGCTTAGCAATGTGCAAACCCACGCAGTGAAGCTGTACTATGCTTATAGGCACCTTCACAGTATATCTGAAGATATACAAGGTCCCTTCACTATTCCAGAAGCTAGATAGGTCATGTCCTGCAGTGCAATAGGTCCTGGGCAGTGTAATATTTTCACATACATTGCTGTGAAACTGTGTCAGGTGATTGAAACATCAGTTGAGTTTAAATTAAAAAATTGTTACATTTAGAAAAGCTGTGCGATGCTAAGCATTCCTAAGCTATGCTAAATCATGGTACATTAACATATGTATTTGCAAGCATTAGTAATCACGTTCAAAATGTACACCTGCACCCAGTTTCAAACCCAGTACCACTGCAACTGAAGAACAGTGCATCAGCCCACCAAGAAACACAGCCAGTTAATTAGCACAGGTGTTTTAAGCAAAACATAGTGATTGTCATTTACTCGTCATTAAGCGTGTTTATCTGATGCTGTGCTTTGCACAGCCTCATGCAAATTTGATAAGCGATAAATGGAAAAATAGGAGTTTAACTGGAACTCTAGTAGAGAAATACATCACTATAAAGCCATACACATAATAATAGATGTAAGTCAGGTATGTAACAGCAGGTAAGTGTGCAATTATGTCTACAACATTTAAAACTACACCTGCAGTATTAGTGACTTATTAATTCAATCTGTTAAATGCTTTGAAAGCAATAAGTTTTGGTCTACATGGTCCTGGGTTCAAATCCAGTAGTGTCTAGTATTTAAAATACATGTAGGTGTACATCACCATTATAAATTCTGATATGTATGACTGTCTCATCAGCTATTTATCCACCCAAAGCAGTACAGATGGAATGTCTGCTTATCAATAATGGATGTCAAAGGCCTACAGATAGGACCACATTTTAACTATTCCTATTACAACACTAGAAAGTGCATAGAATGCCAGGTGATGCGTCAGTATGAATTCACAGATGATTTTGACGTATGTAGTTCAAATGAGGCCCCATAATATCAGACTGCAGCACACAGTGATTTGCTACTGATATTACAGACAACCACAGCGGCACAAGTAACGTACACATAAGGAGGTTATGCTAGAAGCAAGGCTTGCCAGCACACACATTCCAAATGACTACCATGACATAAAACATGACTTGGCAGTTGCCGAACTGGTTGACATAATGGTTAATGTACCCCCTAACTTGTTCGAGGACACACCAAGCATGTTGCCTTTTACTCTGTTAATGATACCTTTGGCTGACATACTTACCTTAAACACATACCTTAATTTCCAGTGGGATGGATTCCCTCAATCAGGATGTGGCTGCACATCAAGGCTGCCATAGGTCCCACAGTTACTCTTAAGTGTTGTTGTCCTGCACATTCTGCAGCCTCTCTGACTATGCATATTGCCTGCAGCAGCAGCAGCTTCAGCCTGTAGCACATGCATCTGTATGTATCTATTTATGTATGTATCTCTGTGCTGATGTAGTATCTTTACCTCAGTAATTTCCACCCCAACATATGAAAAAGGGGATGGAATCTATAATAAAGAAGGAGAAGCCATTTTAGACTTCTGTCTGGCAAATGGCTTGATAGTAGCCAACACATGGTTCAGAAAGAGAGACAGTCACAAGATCACAAGAGTAGTCAACATGCAACTCAGGTAGACTTCCTTCTAGTAAGGAAAAGGCACTGGGGTAGAATCCATGATTGTAAAGTCATCCCCAGTGAAACAGTCGGCCCACATCATAAACGACTAGTTGACGCAATCAGCTGCAAGCAGTGGTCAGAGAAGGCACTAAGGTCAACAAAGACCATTCTGAAGACCTGGAAGTTGACTGGAGAGAAAGTACAACAGTTCAAGGAATTACTCAGGGCTCTAGCACCCCAAGAAGAGGAGGAAATAGGTGGAGTTGAAGAAGAATGGCAGCACCTAAAAACAGCATGTGTTAGGACTACAGAAAAGATATGTGGCCGAGCCAGGTATGGAAATAATGTGCATAAGGAAAGCTGGTGGTGGAATGCAGAAGTCCAGGAAGTCATCAAAAGAAAGAAGGAGTGCAGGAAGAAGTGGGAGACAGAAAAGACTAACCAGGCTAGGAAGGACTACTGGTTGGCGAACAAAGATGCTAAGAAAGAAGTTGCAATAGCAAAGAATAGGTCATCAAAGGCACTATACCAACTTCTGGAAAGTGACTCAGTAAGGGGCACAAAGAAACTATATCAGGTTGCAAGGCAAAGACAGAAAGATAAAGAAGATAGTCAGACACCCTTCATAAGAGATGCCAGCAACAACCTGTTCACCAGTCCAGAGGGCATCAAAGGCAGATGGAAGGAGTATTTCCAACAGCTTCTGAATGAAAAAAAAACACAGAAGTTGTACTGCCCCAGAAACAGCCTATGATGAGAGAAGAAGAGGAGCCCACACCTAGAAGATGTAAGAACAGCACTAAGGAAGATGAAGTCAGGGAATTTGGTATGCTATACAGAAACTCTCACTTTCTCTCTCCATCTACAAGGCAAACTCTCGCCACTACCTACTTACCACTGTCACTACTGTACAGTGCTCCACTGCTAACCAACCTCTCTTCCACCATCTCTGCAAAACTAGAAATCTGTTACAACAAAATCTCTAAATTTGCTACTAAATCTAACCACTCCTTACACTATTGTACCTCTCTCCACATGTTAAACTGGCTAGAGCTTCCTAACCACCTTGACTACCTCCAACTCACTACTGCCCACAAATTAATCTTTAAACCTATTGCTTGCCCTGCTCTAACAAATATCCTACCATTTTACACACCTCACAGACCCCTAAAATCTGCTCATCAAAATCTACTTACTGTATACAAACCAAAACATCTGCCTGGCCAATTTCTCCTATCCTTTCCGTAGCCAAAAAATGGAACTCTCTTCCATCCTCACTATGAATCTCTAAAAATTTTGAACACTTCAAATCCCAGCTCCATTCCTACCTCTCCCATAAATGGAAATGTAACTGCACTCTACCTACCTAATCCTGCCACTGTATCTTATACATGTACTTGCACATATTCCTCTACACCATGCTGTTTTTCCTCTACAGCTGCCTCTCTCTGAATCTAACGTAATATAACATCAAAACCTTGAATGTATATAATGTAAATACTGTACACAGGTTTCTATCGCTACTCTCTCTCCCTATCTGGGAATATATCGCTTTTCTACCTACATATAAGGTTGATACTAAGAGGTGATGCTAACTAAGATAATCATGTCTACCATGTGTGTACTCCTCTTTTGCTACTAAATAATAGCCTCTTTCTCCACTGTACATCTGCCTTTTTCTACCTACACCAGAATCTATTTCCACTAAACTATTGCCTCCTTTTCTACTGCTCAGCTGCCTCTCTCTTCTTTCACCACAATCTTGAATGTATACATAGTACACTTTGTACTCTCCACCTTTATTTCCCACACATTTTACAAACCTTACTTACTATCTTTCAAATATTCAGTCTTTGCAACTACTAACATAAGAGTTACAATTTGATAGTATTTAGCATTTTGTTCATACTATGTCTGCTGCCTCATTTCAACTATATGCTGTGCAAATGGCTCTGTAATCAACTATGTATGTATGTCATGAAGAGTGTTTATTTTTGCATTTGTAATTTGCTACATCTCATTATATAATTCTACATTTGTTTTTATATAATTATATGTTTGATTTACTTGTATGTAATGTGGAGCTTTTCTCCCCGGGCCTCTAGTGAAAACAGGCTCCTTGAACCCAGTGGACCTCCCCGGTCATCAAACTGGAAATAAGTAAATAAATAAGGGAAAGCAGCAGGCTCAGATGAGGTCACAGCAGATATGATAAAAATGCTGGGTGAGATAGGGGAGAAATGGCTCCTGAGGGTACTAATAGCACTGTGGAGAGAAAGGCATATCCCAGATGACTACAGAATAAGCATACTCATGTCAGTGTACAACAACAAAGGGGACATCCACAACTGTGAGCAGTACAGAGGCATCAAACCCCTATTACATTGCATGAAAGTTCTGGAGAGGGTGACTTGATAAATGGATACGCAGAGTATTAGAATGTAAGATGGGAGATGAGCAGTTTGGATTCAGATCAGGATGCAGCACAATTGACCTGATGTTTGCATTGAGACAAATACTTCAGAAGAAGCTAGAGATGAGGAGAGAGTCCAAGTGGGCATTCCTAGACTTGGAGAAAGCATATGACAAGGTCCCAAGAAAGCTGATCTGGGCAGTACTGTGGTGGTTTGAAGTCCCAGAAACATTGGTAGAATTAGTGCAGGCTATGTACAAGGACCCAATGACTCAAGTATAAGCAGTGTTCCGCCTCACAGAGGGGTTCCCAGTGGGAGTGGGTGTACATCAGGGTTCAGCTCTGAGCGCACTGCTGTTTATACTGGCGATGGGCTATAATAGCAAACAGGGTGGAGGGGAGGGATCAACAAATCTGCTGTATGTAGATGATGTGGCAGTGCAGGCAGACTCTGCGCTAGAACTTCACCAAAGGATAGGAGAATGGAATGCAAATCTGAAGGCACATGGGAGGAAACTAAGCACAGATAAGATAGTGGTAATAGTGGCAAATTGGGGAAATCAGAAGAAGCTGAGAATAGAGATAGAAGGGAAGATAGTAGAACAGCTAAACAGCTTCAAGTATCTGGAAGGGGTAGTTGAGGAGAAGGGTAGTCTGAATGAAGAGGTCAAAGCTAGAATCAGAGGGGCTGCAGCCAACTGGCATAGAGTATCAGGTGTAGTCTATGACAGAAGAATGCCAAAGAAGCTGATAAGTAAGGTATACAAGACAGTGGTGCACAAGTACTACTGGTTGTTACAGAAACCTGGGCAGTAAAGGTACAGGTGATGAAGAAGCTAGAGGTGATAGAAATGAAGTGCCTGGGAAAGGTCGTAGGATGCACACTGTGGGACAGGCAAAGAAATGAGGGCATAAGAGCAGAAGCCAAAGTAGCTCCAATTGCAGAAAAGATCAAAGAGAACAGATTACGATGATTTGGGTACATGTGCAGAAAAGCAGAAGTCAATCTGGTGAAGAATATTTGGGACAGACAGGAAGAAGGTAAGAGGAAGTGAGGACGTCCAGCAAAGAGGTGGCTGGATTGTATGAAAGAAGATTTGTGATGGTCAGGCATGAGTGTTGAAGAAGGCAGGAGTGTGGCATTGAATCGAAAGAGTTGGTGACAGTTAACACGTTACCCAGACCTCATGTAGATAAAATGGGAAAAAAGGGGGTGCTGATGATGATGATGATGTTGTTGTTATACATATGTTAAGTGGGGGATTCCCACTATGGAGCACACTACAATGGACTCCTGTGTTAGGTATGTGATCATATGTGAATATTTGCCAAGTCACAAACAGGAGTAGGTTACTATTGCTACTATCCTAGTTGCATCCACACCCTTTGTATGTTTGGCGCAGTGTTGAATATGAGATGTGTAATCAAGCAGTGAGTACTGATAGCCTTCCTTTATTGCTGTATCTCTACATACTGTACTCCCATGTATGTGATCCTGACGTGTTCTCATTTATTTGTATTCAGGAGATATCATGCATGCCAGACACTGGGCACCTTCTAATGAGGCAGAAAACAACTTCATCATTGAGGCCTTGAAACAACACTACCAGGTGCTGCTGTCCAGGGGAAGAGCAAATAGGCAAGAGCTTGCAGCCTTGTGGGATGAACTGGTGCATAACATTAATACCGTGGGTCACCAGAATTGCACATATGAACAAGTGCAACACCGTGCCATAGATATGATCCACTCAACATGCAGAAGTGCAGCGGACATGGCCAGGGATCGTCAGGTCACTGGTGGTGGGCCTGCAGCAGAACAACCTCTCTCAGCTACAGAAGGATTCCTGGTGAACTTTGCAACACAGGACAACTCCCAGGCATCCATCAGCCAATATATATCATGGATGTGGGTGCCACCATTTCCATTCAAGAGGAGCATCCAAGTATGCTTAGTTGGGTCAGTATTGGATTACTGTAGCTTTTAGCATGTCAGCATGTACATAGTTTTACTTGGGTGTCAGGTGTTTTATGGGGGGGGGGTTAGCTGCAGTTTTAAACACATGCTCAGACTGTGACCCACATACCTGTTAACATAGCAGCTACTGTAAATGGGAGATATTTTGATGTATTACCCTTATTATACTGTAACTGCTGTTTACATCACCTCTCCCTCAAATTTTTTCAGGACTGCCAGGAATAGGAAGAGGGCATGCTCCTGCCTACTGCTGGTAAGCACAAAACAGTTTTGTCAGATATGTAGATTTAGTTCAATGTATTCGGTAAAGTGTCATCCCAGGCATGCAGACTGGACTGATGTACTGTCTGCATGATTGCCAATTGTACAGATATTTTCTGACTGTACACAGTTTAGGGTCATACCTCTGCTTTGTAGGTCTGACCACAGTGATTGATTTGACAGTATTGTCAGGACATTACAGATTGCCATAACTGACAACTTTGCAGAGTTCTGCAGAATGTCAATAGAGTATGTTTTTATTTATTTATTTAACATTTGTTTACTGGGAAAGTCTGACTTGGAATGGAGCCAATTTTCAGTGGAGGCATGGGAAGAAATGCTCCAAATGCATGACTTTGTAATGTGGAG
>NW_025058466.1:0-5161 GCF_019279795.1 Protopterus annectens | reverse complement strand
AAAAAAAGGGGGGGGCCTTCCAGAGCTCTGATATTAAGCAGAGATAACTCAAAATTTATTACTTATATAAGGCAACACAGGATGTTAGTGATGAGCTGAAACTACCCCCCACTGCTATCAATGGCTACACAGAAATTCTGAAAAGTACTCTGTAGTGAGACAGCCAAAACTTCAGTTGAGTTAATATTCGGTGTAAAACAAATATAAATAAATTAAATTCAATCCTATATGGAAAAGAGCAGATAAGTGTACCTAAATTCACTCATAAGTCCAGCTGATTTCAGATAGATGTTAGCCGGCCAAAGCTCTGATATTAAGCAGAGATAACTCAAAATGTACCACTTATATAAGGCAAGACAGGATATTAGTGATGATCTGAAACTACCCACCACTGCTATCAATACCTACACAGAAATTCTAAAAAGTACTCTGTAGAAAGACAGCCACAACTTCAGCTGAATTAATATTCAGTGAAAAACATAAATAAAAAAATTAAATACAATATTATATGCAAAAGAGGAGATAAGTGTACTTAAATTCACTTATACATCCAGCTGATTTCCAGGTAGATGTTAGCCCATTAGAAAGCTCTGATATTAGGCAAGAGATAACTAAAAATGTACCACTTATATAAGGCAAAGCAGGATGTTGAAGTGATGAGCTGTAACTACCTCCCACTGCTATCAATGGCTGTACAGAGAATCTCTAAAAGTACTTTCTGTAGAGAGGCAATGTCAACTTCAGCGCTTGAGTTAATATTCAGTGAAACAACAATAAATAACACTCTGAAATACAATACTATATGCAAAAAGAGTGAATAACAGTGCAGTACATAAAATTCACTTATACATCCGCTGATTTCAGGGTAGATGTTAGCCGGCACAAAGCTCTGATATTAAGCAGAGATAATTCAAAATGTACCCACTTATATAAGGGCTAAAGACAGGATGTTAGTGATGAGCTGAAACTTAACACCCACTGCTTATCAATAACAGCTACACAGAAATTCTAAAAAGTGCTGTGTAGAGAGACAGCCACAACTTCCAGTTGAGTTAATATTCAGTAGAAAACACAAAATAAATAGAATTAAATACAAATACTATATGCAAAAGAGCGAATAAAAAAAAGTGTTCCTCTAAATTCACTTATAAAATCCAGCTGATTTCAGGTAGATGTTAGCCGGCCAAAGCTCTGATATTAAGCAGAGATAACTCAAAATGTACCACTTATATAAGGCAAGTGATGATTTTAATGATGAGCTGAAACTACCCCCACTGCTATCAATGGCTACACAGAAATTCAAAAAAGTACTCTATATAGAGACAGCCACAACTTCAGATGAGTTAATATTCAGTAAAAAACATGAATAAATAAATTAAATTCAATACTATATGCGTGAGTGTTAGCAGATAAAAGTGTACTCATATTCACTTATCACGTCCAGCCCATTGATTTCAGGTAGATGTTAGCCGGTAGAGACTCTGATATTAAGCAGAGATAACTCAAATATATTACTTATATATAATGGACACCACGGTAGGATGTTAGTGGATGAGCTGAAACTACCTCCCACTGCTATCAATGGCTACACAGAAATTTGTTTTTAAAAAGGACTCCCCAGTGGCGAGACAGCCAAAACTTCAGTTGAGCATTAATATTCAGTGAAAACAAATATAAAATACAATTAAATGCAAGCACTATATGGAAAAAGAGAGTTAGATAGTATGCGTAACCCCAATTCACTCATAAGTCCAGCTGATTTCAGATAGATGTTAGCTGGCCAAAGCCTCTGATATTAAGCAGAGATAACTCAAAATGTATTGCAGATTTCAAGTAGATGTTAAGTCAGCTAAAGCTCTGATATTAAGCAGGGTAACTCAAAATGTACACTTATATAAGGCGGGCAGGGGTGTTTAATAATGAGCTGTAACTACACGCTATCAGTGGCTACACAGAAGTTACCAAAAGGTATACCAGCCGGTGAGACAGCCACAACTTCAGTTGGAGTTAATATTCAGTGAATAACAAATAAAAATTAAATGCAATGACCCTATGCAAAAGAGCAGATGAGTTTGCCTTTAAATTTGCTTCTAGTCAAAGCTGATTTTAATTGTAGATGTTAGCGGCCACAGCTCTGATGTAGCAGAGATAACTCAAAGAAATGTATTGCTATATAAGGCAACACAGGATGTTTTTGATGAGGGTGAAACACCCCCACTGCTATCAATGGCTACAGAAATTCTAAAAAAGTACTCTGTGAGAGTAGGAGTCCAGCCAAAACTTCAGTTGAGTTAATATTGATTAGCAAAACAAATATAAATAAATTAAATTCAATACTATATGGAAAAGGCAGATAGAAATTGTGCCACAATTCTATATAGAGTCCAGCTGATTTCAGATAGTGTTAGCGGCCAAAGCTCTGATATTAAGCAGAGATAACTCAAAATGTATTACTTATTTCAAGTAGATGTTAGTCAGCCAAAGCTCTGAAATTAAGCAGAGATAACTCAAATATACCACATATGAGGCAATACAGGATGTTAGTGATGATCCTGAAACTACCCCCCACTTTCGCCTCAATGGCTACACAGAAATTCTAAAAAGTACTCTGTAGAGAGACAGCCACAACTTCAGTTGAGTTAATATTCAGTGAAAAACAACAATAAATAAATTAAATACAATACTATTTGCAAACGAGTAGATAACAGTGTACATAAATTCACTTATACGTCCACTTGATTTCAGGTAGATGTTAGCCGGCCAGAGCTCTGATATTAAGCAGAGATAATTCAAAATGTACCACTTATATAAGGCAAAACAGGATGTTAGTGATGAGCTGAAACTACACCCACTGCTATCAATGGCTACACAGAAATTCTAAAAAGTACTCTGTAGAGAGACAGCCACAACTTCAGTTGAGTTAATATTCAGTGAAAAACACAAATAAATAAATTAAATACAATACTATATGCAAAAGAGCAGATAAAAATGTACTTAAATTCACTTATAGGTCCAGCTGATTTCAGGTAGATTTTAGCCGGCCAAAGCTCTGATATTAAGCAGAGATAACTCAAAATGTACCACTTATATAAGGCAAGACATGATTTTAGTGATGAGCTGAAACTACCCCCCACTGCTATCAATGGCTACACAGAAATTCTAAAAAGTACTCTGTAGAGAGACAGCCACAACTTCAGTTGAGTTAATATTCAGTAAAAAACATAAATAAATAAATTAAATTCAATACTATATGCAAAAGAGCAGATAAAAGTGTACTCAAATTCACTTATAGGTCCAGCTGATTTCAGGTAGATGTTAGCCGGCCACAGCTCTGATATTAAGCAGAGATAACTCAAAATGTATTACTTATATAAGGCAACACAGGATGTTAGTGATGAGCTGAAACTACCTCCCACTGCTATCAATGGCTACACAGAAATTTTAAAAAGGACTCTGTAGCGAGACAGCCAAAACTTCAGTTGAGTTAATATTCAGTGAAAAACAAATATAAATAAATTAAATGCAATACTATATGGAAAAGTAGTTAAAAACAAACACCGCTGAGCAAGACAATGGAGGATTGCAGTCTCATTTAAAACACAAGTAGCTCCAAAATCCAATAGCCAATGATGTAAATAATCCAAGTAGCAAAAAAAGGTTTATTAATAAAAGGTGAGCGCAAAGTTTCCCAGACCTATACATTAAACTATCTATAAACATCAGAAAAAATGGCACCAAAATCCTGTCCATTATTTAAAGGCACATAGCTCTTTAAAATATATTTTCATATGAAAAATGCCTATACCATTAAAAACAGAACGGCATTTCAAGACAAACCATTCATATTCTTTCCATTATTAGAATAAATGGACCAAAGTATGTGAAATGGGGGGGGAAAAAAACACAACTATCAAAACATTAACAGAGCATCTATGCAAAAAAGGAAAAAGCCTCCCGCCACAAAGTAAAAACTCTTCATAGCCTTTTAACATCTTTGGACAATAACCTTCTTGATTTCAGCAAAGGTCGGGGAAACCCCTTTCCATTGAGACCTGGTGTGATATCTGCCCTAAACTTAATAATCCAATGGATTTCCCTGGTCTCTGTATAATTGTTAATGTCCCCTCTCCTGTATGTCCTTGAGATCTGTTCCAAGATCCTGAACTTAAAACGATGCTCTTGACCTTTGTCATTAGTGTGTTTGGATAGTGCATTGTGTGTAGTACCTCTCCTTGTGTGGTAAACATGCTCACGAATCCTATCCCTCAGTGTCCTATTGGTCTTGCCTACATAGTAGGCTGGACAGACTGTGCAGCAGGCTAGATAGACTACATCTCTGGACATACAATTGCCCCTCGTCCTGATGTAATAGATGCCTGAACCATATGGATACTGGAAGACAGGGTCGGTTTCTATATATGAACAAAAATTACACTTGTCGCATGTGGTCATGTAGGGACCCAACAAAACAGGCGGATCATTATGGACCCTTGGGTAGCAGAGCAAACTCTTTAAATTCTTTTTGTTCCGGTAAACGAATCTAGGTCGATTACCTGTAAGGCTCTTGATGGTTGGGTCAACTGATAAGACATGCCAATGCTTAGAGAAAATATCTTTAAGTGTACCTACATCCCTGGTGTAAAAAATGGGAAATGCAATTCCATTGTCCATATTTGAACCGCCCTCTTGGCTGTCCAAGCCATCATTGGCCTCTCCTGCGTATATTTCAACAGCACCATCTGAGAAATATGGTTTCGCTCTGTCTGTCCTCAGATCTTCAATGCCCGCCATCCCTCTGGAGATGTCTAAGTGGTCATAACCACGTTCCCTCAATTTGCTGCTAAGGTCTCCTAATTCACTTGCCAGATGACTGTCTAGGGGTGTATATCTAGACATCCGCATTGATTGTCCCTTCACTATGTTCTGATATACATAGCCAGGATGCATGCTCGAACGATGCAGCAGGGTGTTCCTATAGCAGGTCTTGCGATAGACACCCGTGTTGACTATCCCACAGGGTAGTTTATCAACAAAGACATCTAAAAAAGGGGTAGTGGTCTTCGACCAATCCACAGTCTGTCCAGCCTACTATGTAGGCAAGACCAATAGGACATTAACAATTATACAGAGACCAGGGAAATCCATTGGATTATTAAGTTTA
>NW_025058465.1:0-13125 GCF_019279795.1 Protopterus annectens | reverse complement strand
TCATTATGCAAGTATTCAGTTTGTTGTTCTCATAGTAATCAAGAGCAATAAAAGTAGAACAGAGTCACTTCATTATTGCTTGTTCTTGTAATCAGAGCAATCAGTAAAAGTTGCAAGCCATTAAAAGCTTGCATTTGCCATTGCTCCTCCTTGCAATCCTTGGGTGTGTACATGCAATTGTGTTGCTACTTGCAGTATGTTTACATCTCCTACACCAAATCATTTTTTTCAGTATTCAGGAATGCTAATGATTTCACACCTCATTTGCATCTGTACAATGCTTAGAGAGTTCAATCTACACTATAAAAATGCAATAATGTGGCTATAGAAGTGGAAGGAGGGGAGACTGCTTGGACAGAGACAGACCATTGCTGCTAGATTCTTGAGCTAAGAGGTTGGAAGGACATAGAGGCACAATGTGTTTCTCTGTGTGGTTCTCACATCAGTGAACCGAAATACACTTCTAGGTCATTATGTATATATGTGTTCATTCTTCTTATCACAAACAAACACATGATGTGTATGCAGTCATACAAGAGACTGTATTGGTATCATCTGTGTGAATGTTTGTGCATGTGTATAAATGCTTGATTCTAGCATCTCACAGTAATTATGGTGTAAAGGAAGGAATCCATTCTAGTAAGCAGGAGCATTATTGTATGAGACGTGTTCATTGGTTATGATCCATGGTTTCCTTGATTTGTTGACTACTGACAGTGTGATTACTGTTTGGCAGTGAATGAACTGGACAGTATGAAGTGAAGTCAGAAAGTGCTTAATGTTGGTATTATATTTATGAATACATTTGGAATTTAGCTCGGTTTTGCAGACATGCAGATAAGAAATACACTATGTTGGACTACAACAGTTTGTCTGGCACCTAGTTAATGAGCTGTTTCTGTTTGATTTCCTCAACTTTCATTTGTTTCTGTGTTATTTGGCAAAGTTACTTCACTAGACAGTACTCCTGGGCTGCCATAGAAAAGGGACACATGCTTCCAGTAGGCTGTCTTACACTGTTAGCAAATGCATTGCACATCTGTATTTTGAATTCTTGCACTCTTCACATAGCTGCTAATTACTGCTTCAGTACATGCTATTTGACTAGGAACCCCAGCACATCACTTGTAGCTTAATGCGTTGCTGTATACAGTTTCCATAAATGTGAGTTTCAAGGTTTACTGCTGTTCATTTTAAGTCTGCTTTCAATTTGAAACTGTTTTGTTTTGTTTAGTAAATGGCTGTTAATGTTTTTCCTATAAAGTTTGAAACACAGATGTTTAATTAAATCCAAATCTCTGTGATTGCTGCCAAGTAAAGATGAAAATAGCATACACACAGGTTTGAACAGTGTTTTATTGTGATTTAGAAGAGACAGCCAAAAATTGAATATTGGTATGGCTGGGGTGTGGTGGGGGGGGGGGCTGGTCCATTACCCTGCCTAGGCCCACATTTGACCATGATCTGGATCTGCAGCAGTAGCTCAATGCAAAAAATATGTTATATGTTGGATGTGAAGTGTACTATACACTAAGTATCTACACTGAGTATGTCATTATTTTGAATTTTTAAAATAACTGTGGTATTTTACATTTTTTTTAGATGTTGATGTTTCATTATAAATCACCCACCATCTATTCATGCCATTTTGTTTCTAAAGTTTTAATTTGTAGATGTACTTTGTAGGTGAAAACAAAAGAGCTGGTCTCATGAGTTGATATTCCTCATATAGTTTCATAGTTTCATAGTATAGTACTAGGCTATCTGCCCTGGGACATTTGTAAGCCTAGCCATAGTGATGTGGCTTTTGCCACCCCATGAAATGGTACAAAAATGTACAGAATAAATCTAGAATACTGTGCCTCTGTCTAGTAGTGACACAGTGAAGGTCCCCTTATATAATAGAATTAGTTTACTGTGCCCCTGTCTAGCAGTGACACAGATGTGACCCCTGGGGTAAACTTACGATCTCCCATCCACTCATCAAGATTTCTCTTGAAGAGAGTCAGTGAGGGGCTCTGCCTAATATGAACTGGGATCCTGTTCCAAAGCATGGGAAGCCTCTGGGTTATGAATCTATCCCTCCAGCATGTCCTATTCATACTTGTGCCGAGGTTTAAGTCTTTAGCTCTCGTGGTCCTGATGGATTTGGATTTTTTGAGGTGGAGCATGTCCATCAGATCCTGATTGGACATGGCCTTGTACGTCAGGCAGAGATCACCTCTGAGCAGGTGGTATGCTACTGAATAGAGCTGAAGTTTCTTTAGTCTGGCAGAATAAGACATATGTTGGAGACCCTTGATCCTTTTGGTGAGGTACTTTTGTGGTCTCTCCAGCTGTTGCAAGTGCCGGGTGAGGTACATACCAAAGGGGGCATTGTACTCAATCATGGGCCTGATGAGGGAGGAATATAGGGGTACAATGACATCCTTGGATCTGGATGTGAAACCCTTCATGATGAGGTGTACAAGGTAAAATGTTTTTCTAACCACTTTGGCAACGTGGGTGTCAAATGAGAGGTCGCTGTCTACTTGGGTCCCTAGGTCTCTGATTACTTTTTCTGTACTCAGTGGGTTGCTGTCTATGTGATAATTTGTGGGTACTTTGTTTTTTCCAAAAGGGATGACTATACATTTTGGCATTTAGTTTAAGGCCGTGACTACGCACCAGTTGTCCGTTTCAGTGAGGCCTTTTTGTAGGATGTGTGTATCTGCTGGTGTATCGACTATGGCGCCTAGTTTGCAGTCATCTGCGAACTTTGTCACCAACAGCCCTCCCATGTTTGCTTTAACATCTGAGAAATAAATGCTGAACAAGAGGGGTCCCAGGTCCCAGGACAGATCCCTGTGGGACACCACTTGTGACTGGCTTGAGTCTGACATTGCTCCAGCGATTTTAACTTTATGGGTTCTGTTCTTTAGCCAGTTTGCAACCCATCTAGTGACATAAGGGTTTACTTTTAAGCTGTTTAGCTTATCTATGATGCCTGAGTTGGGTATTGTGTCGAAGGCCTTAGCCAAGTCCAGGTATGCTGTATGGACTGCTTTGCCCTCATCAATGGCTCTAGTGACTGTTTCGAAAAAGTCAACCAGGTTTAAAAGGCAGGATCTGCCCTTTACAAAGCCGAACTGGGTGGGGTCAAGCGTCTGTAGGTCCCCTATGTCTCCATTTATGAGTTCCATAATGATTCTTTCCATAGCTTTGCAGACCAGGCTAGTCAAGCTTATGGGGCGGTAGTTTCCAGGGTCTGTAGAGGCACCCCCCTTGTGGAGTGGGACCACTGTTGCTGTACGCCAGTGTTCAGGTACATATCCCAAAGTAAGGCTAAGGTTAAATAGCATTTTTATGTGTGGGTTTAGCTCCTCTTGGAGTTCACGTAACACGCACCCTCAGGTCCCATTGATGCTGTGTTTTTTGCTTTGTTTAGGGCGGTTCTCACTTGGACATCTGAGATGACAGGGAGATTACATTCAGCTGGGATAAGTATTTCTTCTTTTGGGGGTGAAGGAGGCAGGAAATTTGCACTGAACCTGTCAGCCAGAATGTTAGCAATATCTGTGGGTTCAGTGTATTTTTTGTTGTTGTGAACCAACTCTAAGCATATCTGAGGGCTTCCGCCCAGGTTTCTAACAAAGCTGAAGAAGGCTTTGTGGTTATCTTTAGTGTCCTTAGCGATTTTTCTCTCAAAGTTTGCCTTAGATGATTTATGAGAGAACGTAGTTTTCTGCTAATGTTGATCAGAGATGTCTTCCCTTCATGGGATTTCGCTCTGACGTGCAGTAGCTTCCTTCTTTTGTTATACAGTTTGTTTATGGCTGAGGTCCACCAGACAGGATGCTTACATTTGGTGGAGAGGGACTTGGATTTGTTTGGGATTGCATGATCCATGCATTCTTGGAGATGTCCATAGAAAGCATTTGTGAAGGATTCGGCATTTTGGGATGTGGTATCCACTGGCACAGTGGGCTTAAAGGATACCATCTCAGTCTTAAGAAGAGTGAAGTCTGCTTTTGAGAAGTTTTTCACTGTGGTCTTTTGTGCTGGGGTGGAGGTGGGATATGTATATCCAGGGTGATTAGTTTGTGTTCAGATCTCACTAGTGAGGGGTATACTTCAGATGTGGAGCATTTTGTCCCCATGTTTGTGATGATCAGGTCTAGTATATTATCTCCCCTAGTGGGAGAGGTGACTAGTTGTTCCAGTGCATTTGAATTTATGAATTCCAGGAACCTTTGGGCTAGGGTATTAGGGCTAGAATAATGTACCCAATCTATGTTTGGGTAGTTGAAGTCTCCCAGTATGATGGTATTTTGTGATACATTCATATCCTCCAATATCTTCAGGAAGGCTGAGTGGGGTTCTTGAGATTGGGAGGGTGGTCTGTAACATGCTACCAGTTTTGTATAGCAGTTTTGCCAATGGTTAGTTGCACCTGTATGGTCTCTGATGCTTCATGTGTTGCTACTAACCTGGAGGTGTGGGTGTCCTTTATGAATATGCACACTCTCCCTCCCTTTGTGGTTCGGCCTGGGTTTTGGGGCCGAAAAGCATGATACGAGGTATAGCCTGGTAGCGCTGGGGTGCTCTCTGGAGCCTTGAACCAGGTTTCAGTTACTGCACAGACGTCGATGTTCTCCATGCTGAGGAGTGCATCAAGTGCCTGCATCTTGAGATTTAGACTTCTGGCGTTGAGCAGCATTACCCTTAGTTTTTTTCCATTTTTCATTCTTATTTTGAGTAAGCAACATAATGCCTGAAATAATTTTGTTAATGAACAACTGCATTATATCTGTAAGCAGTTTGCTAATGAACAAATGTGTTGTGTATACAATTAATTTGTTGATGAGCAAATTTAAAAGAACTAGATAAAAACACAAAATCAAACATTAGTCATGGGTGATTCCATTGTGAGACACACCAATGTCCCTCTCACCAGGCTAGATAAGGAAAAGGTCATGGTTAGTTGTCTGTCAGGTGCCAGGATATGCCGTATCACAAATACATTCAAGTCTCTCAACAACAGGTACTGTTATGACTCCATCATAATCCATGTTGGTGTGAACGATTTGAGCTATATCTCTGTGGACTATGTGAAGTGAAGCATGACCGGACTCTCTGATTATGTGTCCCAGGCAGGTATGTCCCTAGCCTCAAGCAGCATTTTACCTTCACCTAGGATGATGCCTCAATGCAAACAGAAAATGATTGACTTCAATAATGGGCATAGCTTCTGGTGTCATACTAAGAGGATCCACTATCAGTCAGCCTGGGATGACATGATCAACAGACCTCGATGCTTTGCCAGAGATGGTCATCATCTGTCACCCCTGGGATTTCAGCTACTGGCTAAGACTCTTGCCACCTCCATAGTGCCTTTTTAGGCAGTGCCTCAGGGACAAAATTATCAATGTAAAAACTCCATCTAAAAACAACGTCAAGGTTATCCTGCTAAATGCTAGAAGTCTCAGCATGAAACTGCACACACTGGACGTTGTCCTCACCTTTGAAGACACAGGCATTTGTGCAGTCACAGAGAACCGGTTCTAGGGTATGAAGAGCACCCCAGTCATACTGAGTACACTTCCTTCCACATGTTCAGACCTCAAACTGAAGGCATGAAAACTAAAGGATGCAGTGCATCAGTATTCATTAAAGATAAATACACCTCCAGATTGGTTCATAGATTCATAGGTTCATAGGTTTATACTAGGCTATCTGCCCTAAGGCATTTATAAGCCTAGCCCAAATTTTTGTGGCTTACGCCACCCCTTATATGAAAAAATACTGTGCCCATTAGTTTGTTTTGCCTCTGACCAGCAGTGACACAGAGATGATTCCCGGGATAAACCTACGATCTCCCATCCACAGGTCAAGATTTCTCGTGAACAAAGCCAGCGAGGTGCTCTGCCTCACATGGACCGGGATTTTATTCCACAGCATAGGGAGTCTCTGAGTGATAAATCTATCCCTCCAGCACATCCTATTTATATCCGTGCTAAGGTTTAAGTCGCTTGCTCTAGTGGTTTTTGGTGGATTTGGATTTTTTGAGGTGGAGCATGTCCATTAATTCCGGGTTGGACATGGCCTTGTATGTCAGGCACATGTCACCTCTGAGCAGACAGTATGCAACTGAATAGAGCTGGAGTTTCTTCAATCTGGCAGCATATGACAGATTTTGGAGTCCCTTTATCTTTTTGGTGAGGAACTTTTGGGGTCTCTCCAATTGCTGCAGATGTCGGGTGAGATACATCCTGAATGGGGCATTGTACTCGATCATTGGTCTGATAAGTGAAGAGTACAGGGGGAACAATGACCTCACTAGATCTGGATGTGAATCCCTTCATGATCAGGTGGGCAATGTAGAAGGTCTTTCTAACCACTTTAGCAATGTGAGTGTCAAAAGAAAGGCCACTGTCAACCTGGGTCCCCAGGTCCCTGATAACCTCTTCTGTGCTTGGTGGATTGCCACCTATATGGTAGCTTGGGGTTACCTTGTTTTTCCCGAAGGGTATGACTATACATTTTTGGTGTTTAACTTCAGGCCATGGCTCTGGCACCAGCTATCTGTTTCTGTGAGTCCCTTCTGAAGGATATCTGTGTCCGATGCACTTTCCACTATGGCGCCCAGTTTGCAGTCGTCTGCAAACTTTGTCAGCCAAAGTCCTGCCATGTTGGCCTGTACTTCTGAGAAGTAGATGCCGAACAATAGGGGGCCAAGGACCGAGCCCTGTGGGACACCACTTGTGACCGGCTTGGAGTCTGACATAGCGCCAGCAACTCTAACCCTGTGGGTTCTGTCCTTAAGCCAGTTTGCAACCCATCTTGTGACATATGGGTTTACATTTAAGCTTGTAAGTTTTTTTACAATACCCAAGTGGGGTATTGTGTCAAAGGCCTTTGCAAGGTCAAGGTAGGCTGTATGGACTGCCTTTCCCTCATCAATGGCCTTGGTGACTGTTTCGAAGAAGTCGACCAAGTTCAAAAGGAATGATCTGCCCTTGACAAAGCCAAACTGGGTCGGGTCCAATGTCTGCAAGTCCCCTATATCTTTGTTTATGAGCTCCATTATGATCCTCTCCATAGCTTTGCAGACTAGACTTGTTAAGCTTATGGGGCAGTAATTACCAGGGTCCGTAGAGGCACCGCCTTTGTGGAGTGGGACCACAGTTGCCGTACGCCACTCCTTGGGCTCGTATCCTGTGGTAAGGCTGAGATTAAACAGCTGCCTTATGTGCGGGTTTAATTCCTCATTTAGCTCGTGTAGCACACAGCCGTGGACACCATCCGGTCCCATCAATGCTGTGTTTTTAGCTTTAGAGAGAGCAGCTTTCACCTGCACATTTGAGATGTCTGGGAGGCTACACTCCGCTGGGATAGTTATGTTAAACTGTATGATTCCCTGGAGACACTTCAGATGCAATTAACTGTTGGTAGGACACCTATTCAATTCATTGCTAGTTACAGAACCCCTCTCCATGAACCAGGGCACCCACTCTGCCTAGTTGGATCTACTTGAGTCTATCAAGATACATCCAAACACCATGGTTTTGGGTGACTTTAACTGCCCATTCATTGACTGGGTAAATTACTCATGCTCAAAGTCACTTGCCCAAAGGTTCCTCGACTTTGTTAACACCAATGCCTTGGACCAGCTAGTTGACACCTCCACAAGGGGTGCCAACATCCTGGTTCTAGTGCTTACCAGTATGGCTGACCACTGTAGAACCCCCACTGTGAGTTCCTCCCTGGTGAGATCTGACCACAAATTGGTCTCATTCAAAGTAACTATCACACCTGATCCACCCATAGCAGTAACTAAACAAAAAACTTCTCCAAAGCAGATTATAACCTTTTACAGGATGGTATAAAGAGCTTCACTGCACCTCCTCTCTCAAATGGAGCTGGTAGCTATGCCAAGCTCTACACCAATGCTATATATGAACATCTGTATACTTGCACTGACTCAGCTGTACCTGATAGGACCAAAACAAGCTCTTCAAGGAAGAGCAAACCTGCCTGGCGGACAACTGCCATTAAAAGAATTTACGATAAGAGGAAGAAATTGCTGTCTAAGAGTAAAAAAGCAATTAAGACTTCTTGTGAAGTCCTCCAAAGCAAACTATGAACTCAAATTAGCTTCCTCAATAAAGGACACCCACAAGGCATTCTATAATTACATTCATAACCTAAAAGGAAAGGCCCAGATCTGTGCCGAACTGATAGTTAATGATACCACATCTACTGGGCCTCTGGATTTAGCTAACTTGTTGGCCGACAGGTTCTGCGAAACCTTCACTCCCCTGTCCCCACCACATGTACCACATGACATCCCTACCACCTGTCCTCTACCTTGTATCTCAAAAGATCAGGTCATAAATGCCTTTTATAAAGCCAAAAACATGGCAACTATCAGACCTGATAACATCCCAGGCTGCATCCTACATGGGCTCCAACAATTAGCAACACCATTGGGTACTCTTTTCAGTCATAGTGTAAGCACTGGCTTCATACCAGCTGAATGGAAAACAACCACCATATTCCCTTGCACAAAGTTGATGCATCCACTGGCCCCAGGAAGTATAGACATATTAGCCTGACTAGCCTTAACTGCAAGGCCATGAAAAGAATCATCATGGACCTTATCAACAAAGACATAGGTAATCTCCAAATACTTGACCCTACTCAGTTTGGATTTGTCAAAGGGAGATCATGCCTGTTAAACCTGGTGGACTTTTTTGAGACAGTCACTAAGTCTTTGGGTGAAGGGAAATGTGTGCGTACAGCCTACCTGAACTTAGCCAAGGCATTTGATACTATCCCCCACTCAGGCATCATTGACAAACTCACCCAACTAGGCATCAACCCTTATATCGTTAGATGGGTCACTAACTGGCTCACTGATAGAACTAATATAGTCAAACTATGGGAATCCACCTTCAACAGCAGACTTGTAACCAGTGGTGTTCCAATGGATCAGTCCTGCGACCTCTACTGTTAGGAATCTATTTCTTCGAAGTACAAGCAAAAACTGCAGGTCTGTGGCTGACAAAGTTTGCTGATGACTGCAAACTGGGAGCGATCATAGAATCTCCAAATGATGTCAACATCCTACAAGAGGGTCTTTTAATAAGCAAATGACTGGTGTCAAAGTCATAGCCTTAAACTCAATGCAAAAAATGTACTATCATTCCTTTCAATAAAAGCAGTATTCCTGCTAATTACCCCCATCAAAAGCAACACCTTAAATTTGCACTCAGTGGTGAGAGACCTGGACACACAGGTTGACAGCAACCTTACCTTTGACCACCATGTTTCCACAGTGGTAAGAAGGACATTCTGTATTTTTCATCTCATAAGTACGTGCATTGCCTCCAGAAAAAAAGAAGTTATAACCTCCTTGTACTCTTCCCTCATCAGGCCAATAATTGAGTACCAACACCTCTTTTGGTATGTACCATTCTTAGCACCTGCAGCAATTGGAGAAACCACAAAGGTTCCTTACAAGAAAAATTCAAAGTCTTCAGCATCTTTCCTATGGGATCATCTGAAATCTTGTCATTTTATTCTGTTTGATACAGACTACTCAGAGGTAATCTCTGCCTTGCATACAAGGCAATCTCTGACCCTTCTTTATTGGAAATGCTGCATATCTGTAAGTCAACTGGTACATGGGTTACTTGCTCTAAAGACCATAACTTGGTATGTGACAGATTTGTCTCTCAGAGGTTACCACAACTTTGGAACAGACTCCCACTTGATGTCAAACAGTGTACCTCTTTGGCCCTCTTCAGATGCAATCTGGATGATTGGATGGGTGACCATAAATTCACCCCGGGGGTTCCACCTGTGTCTTTCTTGGACAGGGGCAATAGGTGCTGATCATAGAAATAAGGGTAAGAACTTGGCTAGGCTTGTAAAGGCACTAGGGTCATTAGCCTAGTAACTTCCTATGATCCTATAAAAGGTGACTACTATGGGATTAAACTCAATACCATCTGACCTTCCCTACTGCCAGTTCTTGTCTTATCCTGATCCCAATCTTCCAACTTCTCTTTAAAGTTTTGCACTCAAGTGACTTTTTAAGAAGTGTCATAGGAGAAACTGACACTAACTGCCCATTCATTGACTGGGTAAATTACTCATGCTCAAAGTCACTTGCCCAAAGGTTCCTCGACTTTGTTAACACCAATGCCTTGGACCAGCTAGTTGACACCTCCACAAGGGGTGCCAACATCCTGGTTCTAGTGCTTACCAGTATGGCTGACCACTGTAGAACCCCCGTATTTCATATAATTTATTAATTGTTTATTTTTTGGTATTTACTTTTTTTCAAACTTGTGATTTGTTGTTTAATTTTTGAATTACTAGCCAAATGTAGTGTATGTAGTTGTTGGTTAAGCAGTAATAGTGGTTTGACAAAGCAAGCTACATTGTGTGTTATGATTACTTAAAGTTTTCTTTTAATTTAAGTAATTTAGTGAAATAATGAAAGTAGCATTGCTGAACAGTGCAGAAAGGCATTGAATATTAAATATATTATTCATCTTCAGTACTTTCCTCAAACTTGAGTAAGAAATAATCCTGTAGATGCAAGGCACAGTCATCATCATATGCACAGGTGGGTAGGGCCATAGTGAGAAGCATCAGTAGTGTCAACAATGGGCATATTGTGTGTGTGTGTGTGTGTGTGTGTGTGTGTGTGTGTGTGTGTGTGTGTGTGTGTGTGTGTGTGTGTGTGTGTGTGTGTGTGTGTGTGTGTGTGTGTGTGTGTGCGCCTGTGTGTGTTTGGCACACACATTTAGGAAATGATGCTGTAATGGGATGAAATCTGGTAGACATGTCCAGGGCATCTGTTGATCTGGTGGACATGTATTTACTGACCTTGCCTATCACCATCAGCAGAGGTTACCTGCCCTGGGAAGGGTACAAGTACAATCCACAGCATGCAGAGTTGAAGCACAGCTCCATTATTTTGAAAAGTGTCTTATACAATGGGGATCTCTGTATGAACACTCCATCCACATGTATGCCCACATCACTCTGTAGCATCCTTAATACTGGATAGTATTGTGGGAGCAGTAATGCTACTAGTTCATGACTGTGCCCACTCCCGTCCCTTTAGTAGCTTCCTCATTGGAGGTAGATGTGGACCAGCCAGGGGACATGTATCAGCAGCAATGTGTAGCTGCACAGAGGCACCTACTATGTGCAAACTAGCAGTGCTACATGTGCATAGTGTTGCACATCTGCCCCATGCACTTCTTCAAGCCATTATGCAGACCACGTACTACTCTAATCAGCTCAGCAGCTTGTGTTGTTGTCTGTATGTACCCTGCATTATGGTCCTGCAGATATGTTGACTGCATACCTCTCAAATTGTCCAGCTTTTTGCAGAATATTTCTTGCCTCATATTTTTGGTCTGTTCCTCATAAAATTTGTGGTTTCTGTCAAATCACTGAGACTGAAGTCAGTAAATAATGACATACATTTCAGTTTCAGACTTCATGCACTTTAGAAAATGCATGCTAATGTAATACCTCTCATTCTAACAACTTTCTATGTTTATAAGAGCAATATTTAAAATACTTCTATATTTTGGCCCTTTGTCTCTAAATTATTTTGGGACTTGTCCAGATTTCTTGTGCTAAGAAGCTGAGAAGTACCACTGGCTGTGGTCATGAACATAGTAAGCTTGGGAGGTGGGCGGTACCAAAGGTGTGCTTAGCTACCAAAATGATATCACCTGATATCATCTTCATGGAGCTGGTGGCAACCGAGGGACAGTATGCTGCTGGTGATGAGACCACTCTCTGGTAAGTCTTGTCTGTCTGTGTCTTCCTGCCCATGGTTGTTATCTTTTATGTGTGGAGGTGGGTTGCACAGGCAGAGAAGCTGTGCCCATGGAATGTAGTGAGGTTGTGGCCATCACATGGTCTGAATCTGTCACTGATGTCATGATTACTGACTATGGTGAGATTTGGCTGCTATCATGATCAGAGCCAGACAGTTCCACAACATCAGGATGGCCTGTATCCATGGTGAAGAAGCCCGATAAAAGAGCAACTGTGGTAACCAAAACAATTACGCAAACTAAAGAACCCTTTACCATTATCTGCAGCCCATGGAATATACTACTGCTTCTTAATAAAGTGTATAGGAAAATAACGGGTAACATTCTTTGAACAGGCATCCTCTGCAACTGAACAACTGATGTTACTGCAAAACAAAGAAGTCTTGGTTGTGAGCTGCAAGAAATTGTACCACAGTACTATTGCAGCTAGTAATCCATGTTCAAGCATACCTTCCTGGGCCATCACTGATGGATATGTGTGGTGCCTGTTTAGCTCAACATCCATGTCTCTCACTCCGCTATGGATGTCAGAAGTGTCTGGACCCACATGCAGAGATGCTAGAAACTCCTCTGTCTCTGTCAAAGGTGGCTCAGTCAACAGATCCCTCCATGACCTGCTACTGCTATGTGAGGTGGGCTGCCCTAGATTTATGTAACACTAATCATGTCAATGGCTCTTTTTCAAACCATATCATATGTCTGAATTTGGCCATCAACAGCAATGTCATCTATCACATCCTGTGAGGCAGGCTTATAGATGGCTCAATCAGAGCTCTCATGTTGGAACACACACTGTCTATGTAGATGAAGGTACTGAAGCTGGACCTCATTCTATGCTTGGAGGAAATTGTCCTTCCTGTGTTTTAAACATTCTGTCAATTTCAACTTCAAATTGCAAGGAAATAGGCCTTTGAGATCTGGCACAGTCATACATGACATACTTCATAAACATCTACACAACTAATGGGTTACTGCTGATGAGACTCATGTGCCAGTTATGTACATCTGGAGCCCTTGTGCATAGGGTGAGTGTGTGTGTGTGTGTGTGTGTGTGTGTGTGTGTGTGTGTGTGTGTGTGTGTGTGTGTTTTTCACATGGTGCAGAGAAGACTAATTATCCTGCAGGAGGACACAGGGTGCACACTTGGCTGAATGTGAGACAGCTTCTGCCATCTGTGTGTGTAAAGCCCACATAGTCCAACATAATAACTGCCTAAACGTTTTGGAGCATCTCAACAGTGTACAAAGGCATATAAATTCCCCCATTGCATAGG
>NW_025058464.1:0-6570 GCF_019279795.1 Protopterus annectens | reverse complement strand
AAATATGTACTGGCACTTTAAAAAAATTCTTTTCAGCACTAATGGCGTTCGTAATGACCAAAAGTTTTTTTAAAATCACGAGAGAGTTGAGTAAATCAGCTGTTCTGAAGAAGTTTCGCGGATAGCAAATGAGAAGTAACTTAACAGCTACATTGTAAATTAGAGTGCTACAACTTTGGATTTTGTTGTGAGGCTTCAATTAAATGATTTTTGTGGAATTACATCCTCTCTTGCCCTTATAAATTATAGCCTGCATGCTGATTCTTAGAGCTAGCTGTGACAGTGAGGTCAACCGTCTTGATTTTACATTCTGGTGATGTCATGGATTTGACAACTCTCTATGGCTTTGCTCAACATTAAATCACTGCCATGAAGTAAAATCTTTCTCACAGCAGCACTATTAATACCACATACAAGCCTGTCCTTTATCAGCTCATCTTTTACATCACCAAACTGACATGTTTTAGTTCTGTTTCTCAAGTCAATTACCTATAAGCTGCAAAATGTCTCCCCTGGTTTCCTGATCTCTTATGTGAAACAAATGCCTCTCTAATGCCAATATTAAGTCTGCAGGGTTTGCATTTCTCTAAACTTTGCACTTAAAACCTCAGGGTCTTCCCCTTGATTCAGCTTGTACAACAATGTAATGAGTGAGTCTGCTTACATTTTCTGGCCATACACTGCTGGTGCATACACAAATGAATGCTCTCTTTCTATGGCCTCAAACCCTGCTAGGTTTAGCAAAATAAATGCCCTTGTGCATCCATCTCTATCTGCATAAGCTGCTTGTATGAAAATATCATTCTCTTGCTCAAATATTCTCCAGTTCTCTGCAATATTCTGATCAAACACAAGTGGTAGGTGTTTTTGAAATCCATCTTCCATATTAACACATACCAGCGAAGGGTTTTGCAAATAAGCACGAACATACACACATGCACATATGCATACGTTTCTCGCATAAACATAACTTGTCCAAAGTCTTTGTGCTCTGAACTTATATCTTTCGTTGGGCTTATCAGAATTATTTGAATGAACAAACTTGTAGCACTTTCGAATAACTGGACTTTGCGAAATAAACTTCTTGGACTTTTTGATACTTTCAGAATATTATTGGTGAAGGCAGAAATACTACAGTCATTTATCATCACTTACTAAAGTCATCACTTTAAGAAACATTTGAGAACTTTATGATGCGAATGAATGACTCATGAGCACTGTGATACTCTTGTAATGTTGTCTTTTGCAAGAAAACAACTCAGTGTGCAAGAAACATGTCAAGCAACTGCACAATGTAAATAAATTGAACATCTGTTACCTTAAACTCAATAACTTTTGAAATAAATGTACTTTGCGAATAACTGAATACAGCACCCTGAAATGTCCCTAAAATGGCGGTACCTTGCTAGGCAACTCTGTACAGTACAAGAAGCACTCTGTAATGGCGATATTCTATGAATAGACACACCCAGCACAAGAAACTTTTTCGAAATAGCTATACTTTGTATTGCATGAAATAGTTGCACTTTGCACACAATAAGCTCTTCAAAATACATGCACAGTAATAAGCACACACTGTAATCCACTTTTACACACTCTAAGATACTTCAACTAACTTTAGTTCTACCCTTCATACACTACGAAGTCGTAGTTATGGCTAAATACAGCACTTTGCCAAATACATACACTCAGCCTTGCTTTATTTTCGCTTAATGTGCACTTTTCTTTTCTTATTGTAGTTGTTTTGCTCGTTTAGAACCTTTTACACCCAATACACTTTTCTTGTGCTTGTTTTCCTCTAAATATGCCCAACTTTGCCTTAAACACTCGTTTTGCTTTAAACATACTCATTTTTTACTTTAAACATACTCATTTTGCCTTACAGTTAATCGTTTCATTAAATACTTTTATCTTAAACATTTTCTTTAGTTAAGAAACTTTTCATACTTTCTGCTTGCTTAATAATGTGGTTTGTGCCCTTGTAATGTCCTTTTATTGTGTTTCACATCGAGTATATAGTTCATGTTATTGCTCTTTACCTTTGATTCTTTCTGGTTATGTTTGTGCTCTTTTCTCTCGGTTTAACCTTCACTGTCGTCTTTGCATCTCATGGCTCTGAATATTCTTCTCGCTTCCATCCCAGTTCTGACACCATGTCACTTTCATGTCAGGGCATAAATAAACGAATCTTTGTAAGTTCTTTTCAAGCAGCTTTATTTACCCAAACACCATTACTGTTACAGGCCGACTGTGGACTATAACCACATAACTTATATACAGTTAATGATATGATCATGCATGCTCACTCCCTGGCTGCTCCTTCAAAATGGCACTAGGGGGGTTTGCATGTGTGCGGGTTATATATGTGCATGCACACCCTTGCATGCTTCTTAAACATATAAGCACACACTTTATAGTATCATCTACACTTGCTTACCACACTTCATTTACACAACGAGCTAGACATGGGGTTGCAAGGATTGCTAAAGGATGTGATTGAAAAGCTTGCTTGCCACGGTATGTTGGCATGTGTACGGCAGTAAAGCAAGTGTGGTTTGCATGGTAATGCCTTTGTGTTTGGAGTGGAGGATGTGAAACTGACCTAAAAACGGCAAATGTTTTGTTTTCTTTATGGCTAGTGCTGGCAGAGTGAATGTGAAACTGGTCCTGAAAAAGGCAAATGTTTTCCTTCTTTTTGGTTTGTGTGGGGACAGTGAAGCAGATAATGGTGATGAGGAATATTTCTCTGAGGAACTCTTCATCTTTGCAAGGCAATCATTTAGGGTTTTAATTATTTTTGAACCAGATACTTGTCCTTTTGTAATGTGTAGTATGTCACTTCTGACAGAGAGTTTATAAACCACAACTAACAGGATTATTCTGCTGGTCACCATCATTTACATATGTCTGCCAAACGTGGGATGGTCTAGGTACTCTTACGCACTTTCAAACATGGTTCACAGATCACAGTGTTTTAAGAGCTGTATAGGGCTGCTGCACACAGAAATGTCAGTGAAGCAGCTCTACACACTACACACAATATTTGTGAATAGCACCCTATCTGATTAAGTTAATGAGGTCACCAGAATGATATAAAATCTCAAGAGGTGGTATGGTCTTGCAAATTATCTGCGTTGATGCTTTAGGCAGTGAACATACACTTTTTCTTCAGAAAGGGGACTTTTAATTTACAGAATGAAAAACAGTCTGTTTTTACAAAGAAAATAATCAGTAGAAGAATGACGACATAATTAAAACTTGCAGCAAAGTAAATGTTCAGTTCATTTGCCACAATTATGACAACTCAGCACAGATGCATAATATTTTCTTTAAATCTGTCTCTTGGAACTGCACTTTTTGCAAACAAGCCCATAAAACAAGAGCCTCTTGCACAAAACAATCTATTTCCTGAAATAAAAACTCAGAAACACTGTCTTAGGGAGATAATAAAAAAATCAGGGAAACAGTCACCATTACTCTGACACAGATTTTAAAGTCTTTCACTTCCAAAGGTTAAATAAAATAGTATTTTACCAGAATCCCTCTGGTGCGATACAGCTAGCCTTCAGGTTTTCTGCTACCAGCACTTCTACGGGAAAATACAATCTTTTCACCAGACTTATGCCTCACAGCAGTTTGCCCCAGTACCAGGCAAACTCTTTCATTTTGAGCAACTACAGAAACATGGAAGTGGCTTCTGCCATTTTCAACCTGACTTTTTCTTAAATAGTAGCAGGTTAATGCCAATCTTCCAAACTGGGAACTCAGGCATGCTGTTTAGAAACCAGTCCCCATTATTTAGCTTTACCATCTTTTCCCATATAATAGCTTTCATATTGCTCTTTTGCCATCTAAGTACGGCCTGCTGGGCCCAAAATACTGGCACACTAACAAACTACCCTAATTCTGCCTGTTTGCCTTATATGCTGGGCAGTCACCTGATGGAACTGCCACACTATTATCATCATCATCTCCTTTTGGCTTATCCCAGTTACGGGTCATCACAGTGGCACAACAGTCAGCAGAACAATTGGCAGTGGAGTTTTATAGTGTCGAGTTGCCAGCCCAGCACCCAACCGTCCACAGAAGGCATACACTCACACCTAGGACCAATCCACCTGCAGCATGTCTTTGGGATGTGGGAGGAAACTGGAGCACCCGGAGGAAACCCACGTGAACACAGGGAAGATATGGCGTGAGCTCTCATAAAGAAGGCACTCCAGCCAAGAATCGAACTGGAGAACCTCTTGCTGTGAGGTGGCAACACTAACCGCTGCACCACTGCGGCCGCCCATGGAACTGCCACACTATGTTACGCTATAAAGATTGCTATTAACTTTTTAGGTATTATGAAACTAGTACATCAAGTATATCTCACACTGCTTGTTTACATTTAGAATAGTAGATATCACTACTCCCATGCCCTTCCCTGTTTTGTTACTACTGCGCGTACTTATCCCATTGTGTACTCCTTCCTTCAGGTTCCGATTTGTAGATGCATTTGTTTGCACTAAATTTATGTTCTTATGCTTAAAACTATATTTCCATTTATTCTGAGTTTCCACTCATCCTTTTTATACTTTCTTTGTTATCAATTCTACTACATGATCTTAGTCAACAGCAAAAGAAAAACTGCCTTCTACAAGTTTACATATTGTCATTCTCAATACTAACCCAGTGGCACTGCATTCTCCAATGTTTGCCACCCTTTCACTACTGAATTCCATTTACTATAACCCTCTGTATTCTATTCTCTAGTTTTTGATTCATCTCTGCTGCCATACTATGACCCGCAATTTTAATTTGTTTAGTAACAGTGGTGCTGTAGAATGCAAAAGGCTTGCTAAACTTTAATATACAGTAGAGTCGATTATCTGAACAGTCAGTTATCAGAAATGGCCTTCCATAGCTTTCGGGTAGGAAAAATAATGAAGTCTGAATATGTAAACATTATACGTATTCACTTGAGCATGTTTTGTGAGCTTGTAGCCAGCTCATGTGTGAAAAATATTCTTTATTGTCCACTGAAATTGCTGAATAGTTGAAAAGTGTATTCCTGCATGCCGAAAAAAACACAATTTAAGACGTTTTTTAAATGGTTCATTTATATGTTTGATTATCTGAACTACCCTAGGTCCCATTTAGTTCAGATATTTGAGACTCTACTGTAAATGGTAGCTTTTCTTTTCTATTTAGAAAAAGGTAAGCCATGTATACCATCTCTCTTTCTAATACAGTTAAATTTGAATTACTTTCGTCTCGCTCTCTCTCTCTCTCTTTTAATACAGTCACATTTGAATTATCCTCTTTTTGTCAGTCCATTCTGCCTTGTTCTGCTCTTGTGAAGCTAAATCACATCTTGTTTTTCACTCTCAGCAGGAACCTTATTTATTTAACATTTGTTTACAGGGAAAGTCTGACTTGGGAACCAAAGCCAGGAATTTTCAAGTGATGGGCCAGGGAGAAATGGTCCAGACACATCTTTGTAACATGGGAGGAAACTGGAGCACCTGGAGGCAACCCCCACAAACACAGGGAGGACATGCAGACTCTGCGCAGAAGGCACCCCAGCCGAGAATCGAACCACAGAACCTCCTGCTATGAGGCGACAATGCTATTGCTGCACTACTGCCCATTATCTTCATCTACTTATAATTTATTTAAAATGTTAGAGGTATCAAAAGTTATCTCAACGTTGTACAAGGATTCCAGAGTGAATTTCATTTGGCCTCACTTCCTTTTGAACTTAGCAGTTTTGTGATTTCTTTCAGAGCGCTAGCCTTTATAAAAATAATAAGATCAAGTGCATTTTCTGAACAGTACTACCAATCAGTTTCAGTAAGTCTTCTTTGTCTTTCTCTGTAAATATTATGAAGCTCTTTTATGCCTAACCTCATTCTTTTTTTTTTCTTTTAATTTTACAGTCCTGCTTTAATTTCTTTGGCATCCTTACAAATGTATAGAAGGCTTTATCTCCACTTCGAATAGAACTGGTTATCTGTTCTTTTGCTCAGGCCTTAACTCTTTTGAATGTCCAACCTGTTTTGCTGTTTTCATTGGTATACTAATTTCTTTTTCACCTTTGTATTCCCTGTATTATCTAAAGACTAAGTCCTCCTTGCTACTTTGCATAAGGACTATAGTGTTTTTTTTTTCTTTTTTTTTTCAAGATTCATTAATTAGCTTCACACAAAAAGTCTATTGTTGTAATGACACATTATAAATCCCCGCTGTTGATTCATTCTGTTTTCAACCAATTAGTTACTTATTTATTTTATATTTTATTACATTTATTTATTTCAATCTGAGCAGAACAGTGTGAGCAAAAAGAGTTACTTAAGTAGTACAAGGTACAAACAGTGCACAAACCACTCCATAGTTATTTAGAAAAAGTTACAGTGTTAAAGTCTGAGAAGCAGAAAAAAAACAGTAGTACAAGAAAACTATATACTGTACTAAATATATGAACTAAAGACTCACTTTCAAATATTTTATTGCAAATTGCAACATATCCCTGTTAACATCAGTTTTGCCAGGAAAGCAGAAATAACCACAGACAATTAGCCTGCA
>NW_025058463.1:0-6870 GCF_019279795.1 Protopterus annectens | reverse complement strand
TTTGATAAATCTTGCAGTGCTTGAGAATTGCATCAAATATTTTTTTTTACATTTTGCATTATTTTTCTGTCAAATTCTTTGTGGGAAATATTCTTTACACTATCCAGCCTTATGATGAGTCATACAAAGGTAACTTCACAAGATTCTGTACTTGAAAAAAACAGTCATTCGGTACTGCCATTTAAGAATTATCACTTAAGACAGATAAATTGGACACCAAAACTGAAGATTTTAAATAGAACTGTTCCAAACAAATTGAACAAATCAATGACGCTCTGCAGATGCAGAAGACCCAGCTATCAGGCATCGGAGATTCTTTTAATGATAAATGATAAAGAAGGAAGACTAAATGAGGATAAAAATAATATCAATTTCCTGTTAAAGTAAAATACTCTTTTTCTAGCCAAAACTGATGACCTTGAAAACAGATCTCACAGGAATAGCATCTGTATATTTGGATTACCTGAAAGAACTGAAGGTAATAATATGATTGATTTTTATCTTCCTGGCTCCCTAAAATTTTAGACTTACCAGAAGCACTCTCATTCAGAATAGAGAGAGCACATAGATCCTTACTTACTATTATTGTTTTCCACTGAAAATAAAGAATTTGTTCTTAAGGCTGCCTGGGGTAAATCACCACTCAAAATAGATGGCTATAATATTCATTTTGACAATGACTATTCTGCAGCAGTAATATGTAAGAGGAAACAAGTTCTTCCTCTCATTAGAGAACTTAAGAAAAAACAAATAAAAGTACATCTACTCTTTCCTGCCAGATTAAAGATTTTACTTTCAGATGAAACTAAAATCATTGAAGATCAGGACCGTGCATTGTCATATCTAAAAACTAATAAAATATTAGAACAAACAGAAGGTATGGATTGGCACAGAAAAATGGATGGAAGGCAAATGAAAAATAGAAGAAATTAAGAGACAAATGACTAGCTTCTTAATTTATATATAAAGAAAATAACAAAGGGCTAAAGATTGCTATTTTTATGTTATACTTTCCTGTTTTATAAACAACCAATACTTTCTTGATATATTATAACAAAATATTATTAGGTCTTTTTTAGTCTCAATCCTTATTTAAAAGAAGAACACAGCCCCATACCAAAAATTACACCATGGCATTGCATTCACAGTTGGTTACCATTAAGCTAATGAATGCTTTGTGTCTGTGTGTCAGTTGTAGTTGCACTGAGTTTGATTACATTAGTTTGTATATCTAATTCCCCAAGTTGTCTTATCCCTATAAATGGGAAATTATTTACTAAAAGGGGGCTTGTGTTTCAAGTGGCATTTCATGTTTTAAAAGCATTAACAGTGAAAAAATGTCAGACGACAAACATGTTATATAAATGTAAATGTGGCCCTGCCTGACTATAATTCAGTGTAACATTTGAGGAGTTGATTTACCATTACTAATAGTATAACCTGAAAGTTGTTTAGCTTATTAGTGCATAGGTTTTGATAATGTGTAGCCGTTGTGCCTTATCAGATGAATTGCTATATGTTTGTTATTTGGGGAAGGGGATAATTCAATCTTCTGTGGATATATTTCATGTTATAGTTTGCAAATGAAGGGGCTGTGATGCTTGGAATAGATTTAAAATAATCTCTCCTTATAGATTTGTTATACGTGTTCCTTAGTCTTGATAATGAGATGAAACGTTGTCAGAGAATTAGAGAAACGTTGTCTCATTACAAAATGTATTCATAAAAAGTAGAAATATATATATTTTTTTCTCTCCAGTGCTTTGTGCTTGAGCTTTTTCATCTTACTTAAACACTTGTAGCTGTCTCTGGTAAACAGCTCAAGTTCTTTCTGTGAAGTTTCCTGCTCATGCCGAGAGTCAGGGCTGTTAGCTTATGATTTTGATTGGTGGACAGCTTTAGAAGGTTAATTTAAATAATGGGTAGAACCTATGAATAATGCATTAGCTCAAATGTCAATATGTTCTCAGCTGAACAAAGTCAATGGAACCATACAATTGTGAATGGGGAATATAATAATAAACTCTGATTTTTGGCCAACTTAAATTAAAATCTAAGTTATAGTGTACTATTAAAACATTATAGCTTAATAATATAATTTATTATGCTATAGTAGATTACCAAAAGTTTATTTTTTCTCTTCTAGATGATTAATTTTGCTATCTTTTTTTGAATGAAAAATAAGCATATGGACATACTATTTCTGTTATATAAAGCAGTATAGTTTGTTACAGAAGACAAATGACAAGAAAGCTATGCAAAGCATGTAAACCAAAGATTTGGTGAATGTTATATTTGTCACTCTTTATCATTTAATATGGAAAGCAAAATGATGCTACATGTACTGTGATATATTCTTGAGTATATTTCTTAAAAACTATATTTGAATGTACATATTAGGATATTTCATAGAAACATTACATTAATAGTGATGCGAACATATATATGTATATATATAAATATATATATATATATATATATATATATATATATATATATATATATATATATATATATATAAAACATCGTCAACCTTTTTATTTGAAGTTTGATGTTAATGTCATGAGTATGTTATCATTACACTTGAAGTTATCATTTGCAAAACAAAGAAAGAAACAAATCTTATGTTTAATAGGGATGACATAAAATGTGTTAGTTTATTATAGTAAACTGCTGAGCAGAAATAGCAATGCATTATTGTTTAAATGTTTCATGACATCTATTTATCTATTATTACATTTTCACTGATTGAAAATAGATGATTCAAGAAAGAAATTGATCTTTTTGTAAGGAACATAATAGGAATCTTTAACTGTAGTACAGAAGTTTCTCACCTTTTCCAGATGACAGTAGATGAGATTCAAGATTATATATAGTTATCAAAGAATAATAAGAAATTTTATTTATCTCTTAGTATTTTAATGAACATATAAAAGTGAGAAATATTTAAGTTAAACAACAACTCTGGGACATATAATACTTCTCTTATTTTTTGCAAGTATATACCTGTTTTAAAGGATAGAGACTTGTGTTCACTTTGCTGTTAATGACAGTTTTGTTTAATTGAAGCAGAGGGGTTTGGGCTTTTTAGAATAGTAGATGGCCAGGTTTTCTTTAATGGTTAGACTATTCAAGCAGGGAGTGTTATGCTCCATGAGGGTTTTGGAGGATTTTAAAAGTAAGTGTTTAGTTACATTAAAAGATTTTTTGTTTTTTGTGGGTGTCTACAATGACAATTATGTATCTAATTAAACTTTTAAGTATTTTATTTATTTATTTATTTTACATTTGTTAACCGGGAGAGTCCAACTGGATATATGTCCATTTTTAGTGAAGGCCCGGGGAGGAAAGCTCCAGAGCAGTAACATCATTAACAAGAGAAAGACATGTTAACCAAAAGGTTCAATAAAGAATACATAGAGTACACAATCTTTATACTTCTTATAGAAGTATAGTACATATAAGATAGCGAGTTAACCAAAGAGTGTATTTGCCAACATTCACAGGCTACATTAATATATACATGTTATAGAGGTGTTTAACAGCAAGTATAGAAGGAAGATAGACTAGATAACTTCATAACTCATTTCTACACATGAGTGACATACTATGTCCTTCAGGTTTCTTTACATTGTTCAGTGATACTATTACCCCATGCAGACATTACAAAAGCAGTAGATAAGCTGTTACTCTAGTTGCTAGAAACAGAGACATATGAGTTACTATCCAGGGGTAGTACAGGCACATAATCTGTGATTCAGGAAGTGTGTTTTCAGTGTTTTTTTGAATTGGGTGGTGGAGTTGTTATTTATTATGTGTGCTGGAAGGGAGTTCCAGATTTTAGAGATGAAGTGGCTATAAACGGATCTACCGGCCTCATTTTTAAAGTTTGTTACCTTAAGGAGGTGTAATGTCAGTATGACTATTAATAAGCATTTCTTTAACAAAGAAGAGATTTTATACCAGGTCCATATAGTTAAGTTTAAGAGAGTTACATCTACACTATTGACCTGTATGACGAATGACGTTTATTAATTATATTCCATAAATGTTAATGGAATAATGGTTGCAAGATGAGTAGTCTAAACAAATATTTGAAGTTAATTAACTCTCAAGTTATTTTTTACAAGAAACACACCTACTGACATAAGATAAAGACAGACTTAATACTAAGTATTACTCTATATTATCTAGTTCACAATATAATCAAAAAAGAGTAGTTACTATATTATGGAAATTATTTGTCTATGCCTAAAATCATATATGGATGATAAAGGTTTGCTTTATTCTGTTACCCTAGAATAGGAATTACATCTGTTGAACAACTTCTAGAACAAGTAATTTAAATTTCAAAAGGCAGCATCATACTATTAGGAGATTTTAATTGTATAGTGTCACCAAAGGGTACTAATACAACAGATAGCTGGAAAATACAGGCATCAGCAAAGGCACTGTTAAAGTTCACCAAACTATTTCACCTTAGGGACATAAATGATTTCTCAGATCCAGAATCACTTTTCTTTACTCATTACTTTACTCATTACTCACATAGATATAGAACACAGTCAAGAATTGATAGAGTATATGTCTCCAATGACTTGATAGATAAACTATGCAAAGTTAAAGTGTTATCTTGCCCCCCTTCAGATCACAATACAATCACTTTTGAGCTGTTTTTAAAATCTAACAATAAAATTAAGATCAGGATGATACCAACATATAGACCTTGCTTTAAGGATTTTAAAGACCTTTTTATTAAATAAATTCTTTATTTTATAGAAATTAACAATACAGGAGATATTTTAGAAATCTGTCTATGGGATACACTAAAAGTATATCTTTTTGGTTGAGTCACCAATAAAGAAAAAAATAGAATAAAGAACTGTACAAGATACAAGAAATACTTGACAAATTAAAACTAGAAAATCAATCAGGTAACGATAATAACATAGAAGAGATTAATAATCTACATAATAAGTATTTTGAATTTTTAAATCATAAAACTAGGATTAATCTAGAAAAGTTTAAGATAATTAATTTCTCAATTAACCCAAAATCTATGCATAAGTTAGGTTACAACAAAACTACTTAGTAAGTCTAACCATATAAAGGAGATTTATACACATAAGAGAAAAGGAAAAGAGATGGAAACAAAAGATATTTTAAAGACTTTAGAAATTATTATAATAGAATCAATCAATATGATGTAATAGACTCAGAAGGGATAATCAAAACTTGTATAAAACAATATAAAAATAAGTTACCTGATGACCAAGTGAAATTAATTGATAAACCTGTTTAAGTGTCTGAAATTCAAACTCAAATTAACAAGTTGAAATCTAACAAGGCACCAAGTAATGATGGAATTATGCATGAACTCTAGAAGTTACTACCTAAGGAAGCCTTAAACATAATGCACAATGTTTTTTTGATAGTTAAAACTTAACAAAATTTCCTCCCTCCTGGAAATATACTCTTATCTTCCCAATTTTAAAAACCAACAAAGATCTAACTGAATGCTCTTTGTACAGACCAATTTCACTTTTAAATGTAGATTATAAATTATTCATGGCAATTCATTCTAATAGATTAAAATATATCCTACCTTTGTGATTAATAAGGATCAAACTAGTTTTATTCTAAATAAATACTCATGACAATATCAAAAGAATAATCATATTAATTGACCATGTAAACAAAATAAAAGAAAATCTAACATTAATGAGTCTAGGCATTAATAATGCTTTTGACTCTGTGAATTGAAAATATCTTTTGTTAGTCTTACAGGAATATAACTTTTCAAGTAATTTTATATATCTTATAAATCTTTATGACAATTCTTTTGTATACATTAAAATATGTACTTTTACTTCTGATTCAATACAAATTTTGAAAGGAATTTAACAAGGATGTCCTCTTTCACCCCTGCTTTTCACTCTAATTATGAAACCTTTCGCTAATTCTATTAGGGCAAGTTTAGACATAAAAGGCATTAGCATAAATGTGAATTTGGTTTCTAAAATCCAATTATTTACTGATGACATTCTTCTGACATTGAGTGACAGTGATAGTTCCCTTTCTGTTTTTTTAAGACAATGGATGAGTTCAAAAAAATCTGGAATCTCTTTTGTATTGAATCAGAAGTAAAAGTACATATTTTAATGTATACAAAAGAATTGTCATAAAGATTTATAAGATATATAAAATTACTTGAAAAGTTATATTCCTGTAAGACTAACAAAAGATATTTTAATGATAACAAAACAAAAATACTACACATAAATGCCAATATTGATAGGATAAATGATAGATTTACTAAATATATTGGCAAAGAGAGAAAAAAATAACAATTTGGGGATAATTATAACAGATCACATTAATAATATAACAAATTACAATTATACTAACAGCATAAACAGTATAAAAATCTAATAAATAAATGGAACAGAATTTTCTTCACACTGGAAGAGAGACTATCTATAATCACAACCCCCCAAAAAAAAAAAAATACCAGAGATCTTAAATGTTATTCAGTCATTATATTTACCCCAATCTAAAACATGTTTTAAGGAATTTAATACATTCATTTTAAAATTGCTTTGGTTCCCCAACAAACCAAGAATTGCCTTAAATCATCATATAAGGAACTGGACAGCAGGAGGGATTGAACTACCAGATCTAGAATTATATTCTTTATCATCAATTACAAAAATAATATCTCTTTGGATAAATAATATTTATACAGCCAGGTGGAAACATTTTTAAGGTACCTTTTTATAAACTTTAAACATAATATAAACTCTAATCATAATTTTATTCTACAGAAAAGTTTACATTGGCTGTTAAAATCGATTTTTTATTTTTTATAAA
>NW_025058462.1:0-3809 GCF_019279795.1 Protopterus annectens | reverse complement strand
TCCGATCAAAGATGTTGATCCCTTGGTTGGGGGGTTAAAACCCCAAAAACCACCCCAGGGGCCTTTGAATGTAGGGTTTTGGGGTTAACTTCCAAGGTTACAAAGTGGTATGGGCCCTTGTGGCCAAGAAAGGGTTCATTTGGCTGGGCCTGAGCTGCTTTTCCCCCAGGGGGGTTGTCCCATCCAGTCCCGGTGTGTGTGTGCCAATCTTTATTATCAGTTTTCCTTTCAACATGGAGGTGTCTGGTTTTCCCTACCCGTTTATACCTGAAAAACCCGGGGGGCCCTTTTGCCTTATCTAAGATGGGCTTTGCCCCCGGGGAAACTTGGGGCCCGTTTACCCTTGCAAAAGGTTATTAAAGCATCCTTATCATTGCCAACATGTTTCAAGGTTGCCAGAGCATGTGGACCCCCCAATGGTGAATTCCGGGGAATTAAGGTGCATGTCGATGTACTTGATAGGAAGAGGTCCAAAAGCCCAAATTTCATTTTACATATGTTCATAGGTGACCAATTTTGGCTTTGGGCAGTTTATTGAACATTGAGGAGCCCAAAAGTTGTTTTTGGGAAATATTAGAAGGGATTAAAAAGTCCTAATTTATTTACCCTTATTTGACAGGGAAATAGGGCCACCTTAAATAAAAAAATTTTGCACCTTTATTATAAGCACTCAGGGGGTAGAAATTTCCCAAGGGGGTTTATGATGAAAACAGTAGGTAAGGTTAAATTTTGTGGAGTAAATAAATGAAATTGCTCCCACAGGGGAATGACACACACCAACATAACTGACAGGGGGTATAACCCCTACGGCCTTAAAATCCTAAGTGAAAACCACAGGGTATTTGGCTTCTCAAGTTGTTTAAATGATACAGAAATTAAAAAGGGGTTTTTTACTAGTAGTATATGTGTGCCCAAAAAACTAACATAATTTGATGTGGGGGAGGGAACACTCATTCTAATCAGTGTTTAAAATTTGGGTATTTTTTCCAGGGGTGGTGAATACACCTTGGCAAAGTTTGGGTAGGAATTCCTGTGGTCTAAAAGTTGCTCATTGCGGGAAATTTTTTTGGTTGATTTACCATACTACTTTTAACAAACCACCATGTTCATTAGAGATTCGGGCTATGATTTTCCGGTGTAATTGTCATGCTTTTTCAATTTAAACGGGGGATTTTTTTAAAAAGGTAGAAGGGGGGAAAAACAAATTAAGTTTTGGGAAACTTCTATTTTTTTTCCAAAAAATTTTTGGGGGGTTTTACCCTTTTTGGGGGTTTTTTTCCCCGTATTAAGGGTGCCTTTTTTGTTTGAATTTTGGGGAACTTTTTGGGGTACCCCCTTTTGATTGACATCCACAGCGGCAAAGGGTATATTCAAAAGGGTAACACTTGAGGTGACTACTTCCAACAGCATTGCACAGCGGGAATGCCCCATAGTTTTCTCTACAGTAGGGTCAGAATGCATAGTACATCTGCCCCCTTTTTTTTGGGGGCCCCTTTGGTATTGCGGGGGGACAACCTGGGGCCCTTGCAGGTCCCCCCTTTACACTTTATGTCCGTCCCTTTCATTATGTTTTTTCCTTCTATATGTGTTTCCTTCCATGTTTGTAACAAGGGGTGGTGAAGTGTTTGAAAACTGCGACTCCGTTGGGCGGGCCAGGGGTTTTAAACTGGTTCAGGGTTTTAAGTGTAGTGAGAGGGCCATTATATTTATTTTTTAACGGGTAAAAGGGTTTTATTGTGGTGTTGACCTTTGTGTTGTACAGACAGGTAGCATGCTGTTTTGGGGTATACATCAGTCATTTGGCATTGACTGTTGCTTCATTTCTGCATAGCGGGGGACACCTGACTTTTTTTTTAAAGGGGGCCCCCCCAAAAAAAGTGTTTGGGGGGGGGCCCCTGCACTTTTACACAGTTGCTAGGACTATTGGTATGTCAGGTACTCCATTTCAGTCTGTCGTCTTACCTATTGTGTTGGCTAGAGGCATATCAGTGTATTACAGATCTTAGCTTTAACTATCTACATATTAGTTTCTGACTTCCTAGTCTTAACAACTTATATCCAACTGCCTGGCTTGCTGTAGTTTGTCTGTGTATGCCTGGGGGAGGGGTTACCCATAAGGCTCATTCAGAGGCCATAGTACAGCATTTGTTTGTGTTTGTCTACACCTATCCTGCTGGCTGTAACTGTTGTGGGTATGTGACCCCCCCCCAACTGGCATGTGTGAGTCACTTACCTTGTGAATGTCCCAGTATTGAGGGTGGTGCTGCAGGGCTACCTATGTGGGATACACATAGTACACTCCCTATACATGGTTGAGCACAGGTAGTGTCATGTTTGGAATCCCTTTTGTATTTCGGGCAGAGAGATGTCATTCCCTGGGTCCCTGCTGTGTCAGTGCATGTGCTATGCATTGCTTCTTTTCCAAGGCCAGGGCATAGTGGGCCCCCCCCTCCTACTGGGGCAGGCTCAGGTTGTTTCTCCTCTGAGTCACACTGTACCTGTGCAGGCCTTGGCATGGGTGGGGGGCTGTGTGGCCCTGCCCCATGCTGTTCCTGCTGCAGCTGTTTCCAAAGGGTCATATTGTGTAGCATGGCACATACAAGGACAATTTGAGTATATGTAGTTGGTGAGTACTGCAAGGCTCCACCAGATGTGTCCAGGCACCAGAACCTGACTTTAGCATCCCAAACACCCTTTTTATGATCCGTGTTTGTGCGGGGCCTCATTATGGAGTTCTTGTTTGGGGGTGTGCATTTCTGATGGGTGTCATCAGCCATTGCTCCAGTGCTACAGCATTTCCCCCCTAGGTGACAGTGTGGATGTCCCCATTGGCAAATGTCTGGTATAGCTGCTTTAGATGCCAGATGTGGGAATCATGGTAGCTTCCCAGCCAGCACACACATTCATTATTATGCCCTAGGCATCCCCACGACCTGGCAGTTGATGGAGGGGAAACCCTTGCGGTTGATGTAGACCCTACCCCGCTACCAGGTGGTGCTTTAATGCATATTGGCAGTCTATTGCACCCACTACCTCAGGGTATTCTGCTATTTGGTGGAAAGAGATATTGCTGGACAACGCTTTACGGGTGATGGGGAAATATATTTCTTACCGACATGTGCTGACATGGCATCCAGGAACTGGTGGAGTACCCTGGATGCTGATGCCTGGGAAAACCCCCTCATATCCCCAGTTGGCCTTTGGAAACCTGTAGCTAGTATTCTTAGGCCCACATACCTTTCCACTGGGATGGGTTCCTCTGTTAGTTTGTGTGGATGGCCGCACAGCTCAACAATTTGCTGTAGGAGGTCCCTGTCCACCATATACCCCACTATCTCCAGCTCATGTAGTCCTTGGTAGGTTACCCTGGGTCTGTACACTCTTCTCCGTCACCTCACTGTGGGTTGCTCAGCAGCATTCACATCCCCACCTTCCCTCTTGCACATTTGGGGTTTTTGATAGCAAAAGCAGCCCCTATAATTTTTCTCTTGCTTTTTTTAAAATTTCCCTGTCTGTATACACTGGTGGTAAAATTTTAGGAAAAAAAAAAAGGTTTTGTATAGTTTAAGTGATGTGCTGGCTGGGCTGCTGCCTGTGTAATTGGTGGTTTCTGATACATTTCACCTATCAGCTAAGCTAGTTCCTTGATTACCCCCTTTTTTCCTTATTTTTTTCCCGGGGTTTTCCTTCCCCATTTTGGCCCCTTCCCTTGGGGTTTAAGGCCCTGGAGGGTGCATTTTCCATGGGGGAGGCCAAAATTTTTTTTGGCCCCCCAAAACCAGAAGGGGCTGGGCCCCCCCCATTTCCTG
>NW_025058461.1:0-5560 GCF_019279795.1 Protopterus annectens | reverse complement strand
AAGGGGAAAAAAGGGACTATTGTCAACCTCATCTGCATAGTATAGTCTTCAATGAATATTTATATGACCCATACCAACCTCCAAATTAATAACCACTGCTCAGTGTAAAGATCCATACACAACTGGCAACAGGTGCCTTACTATCACCATATTCGATGTCCCATGGTCTTCCCAGCAACAAAATAAGGTGTCTACAACTACAACCCATGACCCTGCACACAAAGACACTTATGGCAGATGTACATACATCCCAGGTTATCACGACAGATCATCCGCACAAACATTCAAAGTGCTGATGCCCCCAGACATATATGTTCACATCTATGTCATCTCTATATCTACATATATCATATATATTATTTGTATACATAAAACATAAATATATATATATATATATATATATATATATATATATATATATATATACATACACACATATACATGTACAAACATATGTAGATATTGCATATATATCACAACAGACCACATGACAGCAAAGCATTAGACAGGAATGAAAGGAAACTACATGTGCCACCTGCATCATGTAGTGTTGTTACTATCAAGGCATGTGGGGTTTTTTCACACGGTCAGACTGAAAAGGGTAAGAGTAGGGCTGCTGACATTTACTCACCAGACCTATTGGGAATGTAGGGACAACCAGTGTCTTGGCAGAATATGGGGGGACACTATATAGGTCAGCAACAAAACACACTGAATACATCCTGCAGCTAGCCACCCACAGATACCAACACATAGGGATAACTGCCAAACACACACACCCTATGCCTTGAATCAAGCATTTTCCTGTCTAGTCACCCACACACATTTCGCAGTAACAGAACACCGAGTTTTAAAACCCCCTCCCACACATTTTAGGTGGATGACATCATCAAAAGGCAAAGATGGATAGGGAATGGAGTGAGCCATCTAAAGCATTACCCGTCCCCAGGAGCTAAACACACACACACCACACACACACACACACCAGGGCTGGGAGTCAACATACACCTAACTACCTTTTTCACACTACAGCATTACACAAAAAGAATGTGCTACGAGATTACTGGAACACAGCACTCCCAGAGGATACTTCTAGGTGGAGACATCATCCGCAAAGGCAAAGACCCCATAGGGAATGTATGGGGAGTGAGCCATCTAAAAGCATTACTCTGTCCCAGGCAGCTGGAAACACACACACACACACACTTGAGGGCTGGGAGTCGAACATACACCTAACTACCTTATCACACTACAGCATTAAAAGTTACAGAACGCCCCGAGATTACTGGAACACAGCACTCCCAGAGGCATATTTTAGGTGGATGACATCATCCAAAGGCAAAGAGATAGGGAATGTATGGGGAGTGACCCTCTAAAAGCATTTGCCCCAGGCAGCTGGAAACACACACACACACACACACACACACACACACTTGGATGGGAGTTGAACATACACCTAACTACCTTATCACACTACAGCATTACAGTTACAGAACCCCCGAGATTAAACACAGCACTCCCAGAGGCATACTTCTAGGTGGATGACATACCCACAAAGGCAAAGACGCTGATAGGGAATGTATAGAGTGAGCAGTCAAAAAGCATATTACTGGGTAGAGAAAAAACACGGCAGTGGTGTGGGGGACAACTGCCTATCTACGGAGCACTATTAAACACTACATAGAAAAAAGCCCCCTTCAAGACAGTCAACCAGTGTGTTCAATGTAGAATCCATCCTGACATGGGGTATGGACATCTGTTGCCTGGATCCACCATCGCTATACAGGATTTCAATGGCCATGCCCATACACAGAGGCACATAAAACACAAGGTGTCACTGGGCATGCACACACTTAGTAAAATCACACGTCCTTTTGGAATGTACTGTTTTCCATCCAAAAGGGCATCCCACACAGTAGGGGCTGTCTTGCATGCACAGATTCTAAACATAAAAAGTTTGGAATGTACTGTGTGTCCATCTACAAGGAAACTGGGCACCACACGTAGTGGGAAGGGTTTCTTGCATGCAAAATTCTAAACATGGAAGGGCACAGTTTGGAATGTACTGTTTTCCACTACACAACCAACTGGGCATGCTCACACAGAGGGAATGTCTTGCATGCACACGGATTCTAAACAGGGGAAGGGCACAGTTTGGTGTTACTGTCCCCCAAAATGAAGGCCACTCACATGTACTGACCAGTACACACTCAAGAGCCATCACAGATGTCTCAGGTGCAGATCACAGTGGTAAATGCCGCATTCTACTATGTAGCCCTCAGACATCACCATGTCCTTGGACCAGCAACACACATCCATACATTACTACAACACTATGTGACTCATGACCAGTGGACTGTACATAGGTCTACAGCAACTGTGCAGACTACACTTGTACTGACAGAGTTCCATCATGTGTTATGCAATGCAATGATACAACTGTTCATAACCAGGTTGGCTCTACACATAACAGGGGCCCTGGGTCTTACACAGCTGTAGCAAATGACTGTCTTACACCAAAGAACACTCATGTTTGGATATGACATACATGTAATCGCAGTGGATATGTACATGGCCCACACACACACAACACATATGTACATAGCATAGCTTTTGCTGTCTCCATGAACAATTTACAGCAACCCCGCATGCACATGGAAGGTAGGTCCATGGCTGTTGAATGCTAACAGTACATGGTGAATGTTACAAAACACCCTTGTTGACCCATACCCATCATATCATACAACATCCTTTTTATTTTTCATCACACATGTCCACCAATTGCAATGCATAAAAACATGGCTACATGACAGGAATGTAGGACCAACACACATGTACATGTAGTGGTGTATGCAGCTACCATGCATGTGCAGTAGCTGATGTATTATTCATCTGTGCCTAACTACAACATGCAGTTGCAATGCAGCCCCATCATTGATACCTGTATATGGTGAAATACTGACAGTAGGTAGGATGTACATCAGGTATGGATGGATGTTTTACATAAAGGGGTGATCCACCTTTGCAATGGATGTTTGCTGAAGACGGCTCACAGGTGTGTCAAAGCCATCCTACCATTACATGTGCAAACAGTATGTTTTACTGTTATTTGGGGTGAAGACATACAACCTAAAAGCGGTCAGGGTGTTACTGACGGGAAATCACTTGACACCTGTAATTTTTTCCCCTGTGCATATAGCAGCACAATTGCCAAAGGTAGCGTTGGTACACATAATGCGCCAATACTCCCATGTCTGTCAGATATCATCATATAGCAGGTGCATGATTCACATACTGCCATGTGTGTTTTTGTGTGACCATATATGCCACATATGGGGGGGAATACATCCCAATTGTTACACACCCTGTACACTGTTGTAGAGATCTGTACATACTGCGGGAAAAGCATGACGTAGGCAGGGGGGGTATCACACATGTCAGCTATCTTATGTGAATGACATTTGTGGACTCCACAGGGGGTGTGTTGTATGTATGGCTGTCTGGTGCATGGAGTGAGGGGTATGCTACCATACAGAACAGACAGGATCCCTAACCCCTCATGGTGATGCAGTCTACTACCCTGTTTGATTTTCTCAGCCTTACTGGCTACCTTTTAAAGTTCATTCTCTGTGTTGTGTCATTTGGGGGCACAGTACTGTGAGGGTGATTACCACATAGGCAGGGGGCCTCACCTCAACACTATCGAGTTATAGTGTTGTTGACCCCATGAGTGTGGGCATGTTACTGTGTGTTTCTGTGTATGTCTTTTGTGTTCTCATCCTGTAATGTGACAGTGTATTACTGCTACACAGTGAGGCCTCATGCTATCAAGTGGCCTCTAATGTTTTTCAGCCAGACCGCTGTGTAAACCCCCCCCCCCCCAAGTCACCCTAACTGTGATGTGACCTGGTATGGATGTCAAGTCTCTAGCCACTGTAGCCTATTAAACAGCTGGATCAGTAGATGTGTGGACATCTGTGGAATGGTAGCCTTTCTAACAGTGAGGTTGAGGCTAATAGCATGCTGGTATTGCCATACGTGCCTGTGAGTACTCCACATTTACACATGTGAAACTGCAAACACTGCTACTTATTGGCACATGCAAGTAGACCTTAAGGAGGGGAAACAGGGCATAATTACCAACATGCTGTTACCATTGTTACCAAGACACAATGTGAACATATAACAATGCATTATAAAACCCGTTTCATGGTATGTCTGGTGCATCAACAGTACACAACTAATGTAATATACACTATCTCACTATTCTGTTCACCCTGTGCTCAGACCATATGAGCATGTCCCTGCACCGATGGTGGATGACAGGGATGGGACAGGCATCATCATATGCACAGGGTGATAATGTTTGCCAGGGGGATAGGCTGCACCAGTGGATGACATCATGTGTGGGTAAGGGCCGTGATCTGATTGGACATGTGTGCCATTATGCATGTGGGTGTTGCCCACAGATGTTTCTGCGTGTATTTTGCACACAGTTCTGCCTTTGGCAGGCCTAAAAGGGTATTATTGACAGCTCCAGATTGTACAGACCAGGATTTCAGCTCACTTTTCCGGCCCCCACGGGCCTGTGCCTGCCGGGGGACCACTACCAGGTACAGATTGGCTACTGTCCGATGACACATGTCCACTGGAAAAAGTCCCCATTTGGGGAAAGTCCAGGGGCCACGGCCTGCTTTTCCTGGGTACAGCCACCAGCTGCACCCACTGCTACCCAGGAGCCCTGTGAGGGGCCCACTGACCTGCAAGGGGGAGCTGGGGGGGCCAGCCCACCCCCGATGTTCCAGCACAGACAGCTCAACTTTTCCCTGATGGTCAAGGATTCCAACCATGTCACCCAATCACCTGTCCAGAACATCAGCAATCTGCTGTTGAGCATTTGCCAATGCCTGGATGTTGTCATTTAAAAGGATAGCAGCCCTCTGAAGCCTCTGCCCTTCTCTGTTCTGCCATTCAGCCCTGTGCTGCCATTACAGTCTGGAACATGCATCTGGTGACACCAGCTGCTGGGTCTGTCCTGCAGGTGCATGTCTGCCAGAGGTCCTCCCAACGACTGGCCCCATGCCTGTGTGGCACATCTGCAGTCATTACACTGACACCATGGTGTGAGACACACCTTCTGTAGCCACCCAGCCTGTTCCAAGCTAAACTGACTGTCCTTCCTCTATGGCCACTGGTGATGGGGTATGTGTTGGCATGAGAACTGGGGGGGAGGGGACAAGCTGGGATGGCAACCATTGGCACAGATTCAGCCCCCGACAACCCTGCCTGTACCTCATGCATATGTTCATCACTGCTAGGTTTTAATCTGTGGGGGGGAACACCCCAAACCAAACAAAAAAAAAAATGGGGACCGGGGGGGGCCCCCCCCCCCCCCCGGGAGGGTAAAATGCACCCTTTTTTTCATTTTCCCCCCTGTTTGAATGGCCCCCAAAGAAAAGGAAAAATTAAAAATTTAAACAAATTAAGAACCACAACAAAACACACAAGGGGGCAAAACAAAGGGAAACACACCCCAAAAAATGCACAGAAACAACAAAAA
>NW_025058460.1:0-6786 GCF_019279795.1 Protopterus annectens | reverse complement strand
TAGAGTTTGTTTATGGCTGGGGTCCACCAGACTGGACGCTTGCCTTTGGTACAAAGAGTCTTTGTTTTGCTTGGGATTGCCTTATCCAGGCAGTCCTGCAGGTGCTGGTAGAAGGCATTTGTAAGTGATTCAGCGGCTTGAGTATGTTTTCCACCAGCTCGGGCCTAAAGGAGACAACACTAGTCTTTAGAAGTGTGAAGTCGGCGAAGTTCTTTACTGTGGTCTTTTTATTTCAGGTGGGGTGGGATGAGGACCTCCAGCAGATTAGTTTGTGATCTGATCTCACCAGTGAGGGGTATACTCGTGTTGAACATTGTGCTCCCATGTTCGTGATGATGAGATCAAGTATGTTATCTCCTCTTGTGGGATGGTGACTAGTTGTTCCATGGCATTTGAGTTTATGAATTCCAGGAACTTTTGGGCTAGGGTGTTTGGGCTTGAGTAGTGTTCCCAGTCTATATTAGGGTAATTGAAGTCACCTAGTATGATGGTGTTTGGTGATACATTTATCCCTCTAGTGTTTTCAGGAAGGCCATGTGAGGTTCCTGAGTTTGTGAGGGTGGCCTGTAACATGCTACAATTTGCAGAGCAGTCTTGCCTATGGTTAATTGCACCTGGATGGTCTCCGATGCATCGCGTTGCCACCAGTCTTGAGGTGTGGGTGTCCTTGATGAATATGGATACCCCCTCCTTTCTTGGTATTGTCCGGATTTTGGGGCCGGAACGCATGATATGAGGTAAAACCTGATAGCTGGGGTGCTCTCAGGAGCCTTGAACCAGGTTTCTGTCACAGCACAGACATCGATGTTCTCCATACTGAGAAGGGCCTCGAGGTGCATTTTGAGATTTAGACTTCTGGCATTGAGCAGCATTACCCTTAGTTTTTTCCTTTTTGTGTTCTAGGGTGGTAGGTTTAGAATTTGAGCCTTGCCTAAAAAGGCACTATGGGGTGGCAAGAGCCTTTGCCAATATCCGAATCCCAGGTGACAGGTGCAAGCCGTCCTCAAGCAGCGTGGCTTGTCCAGCATGTCATCCCAGGCAGACAGATACTGGATCCCCTTTGAATGACACCAGTGTTTAAGCCAATTGTTAAAGCTGATCATCTTATCTCTGTATTGTGGCATCATTCTTGGTGAAGGTAGGATACTGCTCAAGGTCAGGGTCATACCTGCCTGGGCTACATAATCAGAGAGCTCCTCAATGTCTCTTTTCATGTAGTCCAAGGAGGTACACCTCAGGTCATTTACACCAGCGTGGACAATGACTGAGTCATATTTGTACCTGCTGTTGAGAGACCTGAGTGCTTGCGTTATGTGGCGGATTCTAGCACCCGACAGGCAGCTTACTGTGACCTTCTCCTTACTCAGTCTGGTGAGCGGGACATCAGTGTGTCTGACTATGGAGTCACCAATGACTAGTGTGTCTGGCATTGTGTTTGGCCTTAAGGGCTGTGACTGTTTGACACTCTGACTGTGAGGTCTATGTGTTGCAGGTGTTGTGTTCTGAGGTGGTGGTTGTTTGGGTGTCTGCTTTGGTGGCCTCTGCTGTTTTGGTAGTTTTTTGATCAGAGCCGCCGAGTATGTCTTTGTGTGTTTATGTGTATGATTTGAGGTTGTAATGGTACTATGTGAGACTGGGTCTATAGTGTGTGTGGTAACCTTCTCCTCCTGACTGGTCTTGCCAGTCCTATGTTGAGAGAGCTCAGCCTCCAGTTTGGCCGTATAGTTGCATCTCTCGCATGTATTTGTGTTTTGTGGGAGGAGGAAGGGTTGTTCATGTACATGAGGCAATTGTAACATTGCCTCAATATTCCCAGGTTCACCAGCTGAGCAGGAGAGGACACTAGCAACTGATCCTCGACATGCTAAAAGGGGTAGACAAAACTTTAAAAGATTCCGGGGACGGGTGACCGAGAAAGGGGGGTTGCCTTTTGGGGTACTATCTATGACAAGAGTGCCGTATCAAGGTAATAAGTACTGTAGGAGCAAGTGCTAGGTTTAATAGATAGAGAATAGTCTACTTGGAGTCAAGTAGAGTTGATCTTTTAGTTATAGGATAGCTGATTTAATCAGTAGTATAGTTCGAGGAAGGTAGTTTTAAGGGAAAATTTGAAGAGTGGACTTTAGGTAGCCGAATAGTTTAAACCTGCTTAACCGCACTGCCCTAGTGTGCAACAGTGGCAGTCGCTAAATCGCTTTAAATTTAAGCTGTAGCTGCTTTATACCAGGGGCTGGAAAAGCTAGAAACTGGCCCAAACGACCAATAAACTACTAGTTACTGGCTGAAACCTCACAAACTGGACAAAGCAGCTCAATGCTTCCCACTCCCCTGGTAAGCAAGGTAGCTTCCCTTCCCCCAAATAAGGCAAGGAAACAGTACACAGGAACTACAACCAAAGCCCAGGAATCAGCAACTCTGAAACTGGACTAAACTAGTAAAGCAGGAAAAACAAGAGATATTTTTCTTTTTTTTTTTTCACAAAACAGGCAGAAACAGGTACAGCAAACACTTATAAATGCTATGAATCAGCTACTACTGTGGCAAAACCAGCTCTAGTCTTAGAGTATAGGCAGGTGATAATGCCTAGAGAAAGTATGCACTGAACTCCAAGTAGCTGCCTCCAGAATATCCTTAGTTGCCACCCCCCTTAGAAATGCTGTTGAAGTGGCAGTAGCCCTAGTGGAATGAGGCCTAATCCCAGCTGGAACCTCTTTGCCATGATGGGAATAACAAAATGCAATGCAAAAGCCAATCCACCTAGAAATAGTTTGTTTTGACACAGGCTTGCCCTGTGAACTTAAAGCAAAAGAAACAAGTAACTGCTGAGACTGCCTAAAATCTTTAGTCCTGCTCAAATAATAACGCAATTGCCTGTGTACATCTAAAGTGTGCAAAATCTTTTCCCCTTTATTTTGAGGATCTGCAAAAAATGTAGGCAAATGAATAGTTTGGTTTAAAGCCACACTAGAAACCACCTTAGGCATAAAGGAAGGATTAGTACGTAATGATACCCTGTCCTTATGGAAAATCAAAAATGGCTCTACTGCCATAAGGGCCTGCAACTCAGACACCCTTCTTGCAGAAGTAATAGCCAACAGAAAAGCAGTCTTCCATGACAAATATTTCAATTCAGCAGTAGCTGCAGGCTCAAAAGGTTGTAGTGTAAGTTTTTCCAACACAAAATTGAGATCCCAAGCAGGAGTAGGAGCTCTACGTGGGTCTTATATTCTTTGCCCCTAAGAAACTGCTTGAACAAAGGATGCAAAACAAAGGTGGGTCACAATGATAGTGAGCTGAAATTGCTGCAGCATGAATCTTTATGGAAGAGAAAGACAAACCTTTGTCCAATAATTCAGTAAGATATTGAAGAGCCACACTCAAATTAGGCTCTGAAATCTCCAAATTTTTTGCTGTACTCCAAAATAAAAATCTCTTCCATTTTTCTCAGACACTCTCCTAGTACTAGGCCTTCTAGCTTCCATAATCACATTTAAAACTTGTTGAGGAAGCTGAGACCTACCATGCTTCAACACAGAATATGCCAAGCTGTGAGATGAAGAGATGGAAGCTTGACATTGAGCAGATGACCGTCCTTCTGAGATAACAGATGAGGAATCAGAGGTAAAGGCCATGGAGGCTTCTTTTCAAGACTCCCTTTGAAGTGGGTACCAGTGTTGCCGAGGCCAATCTGGAGCTATCAAAATCATCCTTGGCCTGTCCTGTCTGACCTTTAGTAATACCTTTAGAAGAAGAGGTAGAGGTGGAAAGGCATAGACATGAAGGTTTTTTCCCAACTGAAAGACAGAGCATCCACTTTCCAAGCTGTGTGATAAAACCCCCTTTGTGCAATACTTTGGCAGCTGGTGGTTTAGTGGAGAAGCGAACAGATCTATGTCGGGATTCCCCCATGACACTGTCAATTTCTGAAATACATGAAGATCCAGTTTCCACTGGGGGATCCATGATTTGTCTGCTTAATACATCTGCTAGGAGTTCTGTGCTCCTGGCAGAAACCTTGCCTGAAGAGTAGTTGCGGGCTTAAGGTCTCCCAAAAAATCATTGCTTGCCTGCATAGAGGATAAGAATGTTTCCCCGCTTGTTGATGTACCACATGACAGTTGTGTTGTCTGTAGAATCAACACCTGCCCTGGAAGAAGTAACTCCTTAAAAGCCATCAATGCAAACGGGCCTGCTGACATCTCCTTCATGTTGATATGTAGTTGCTGTAGTCGGGCGGGCCACTTGTTTTGTATCCACTTTCCATTTAGAGGAGCCCCCCAAGCAGTGTAGGCATCTGTCGTTAAAATCTGACTCGCCTCGGGCCCGGGTCACAGAGAGTCCCTTGTTTAGGTGACATTCCCCAGTCCACCACAAGAATTCCTTTTCAAGGCAATTTATTATTTGAATGACAGTGTCCAAATCTTGGCAGTGCTGTGTCCATACATTTTTGAGATACCATTGCAGCTTCCTCATATGCAGTTTGGCATTGGGAAGCACCAGAATACAAGATGCCATGAACCCTAATGCTTGAAGGACTGTCCTTGCAGTCAGCACGGACTGATGAGATAGTTGATGGAAGTAAAGTGACAGACTCTTTTGTTTGTCCGGGGTTAAAAAGGCCATCTGGGGTGCTGTATTCAGTCTCACACCCAGAAAGCACATGTCTTGAGAGGGTACTAGACTGGACTTTATTTCGTTCACAGAATACCCTAGGCATCTTAGCACTGCTATGACATATTCCAGATGCTGTAGAAGGTTTCCTTTTCTTGAGCCAGAATCAGGCAGTCGCCCAAGTAAGGATAAATTTAAATTTCCTTGAAGCCTCAAGAAAGCTATCACTGGAGCCTGAACCTTTGTGAATACTCGGGGCGCAGTAGATAAGCCAAAGGGCAATGCAGAGAACTGACAATGAAAATTTCCATTTAAAAAGCAGATATTTTCCTGCAACTTAGCCTTATGGGCACATGAAGGTAAGCTTCCTTGAGACCCAAAGTTACCATCCAGTGACCCTTTGCCCAGCAGAGGTAAAGTTGTTAACGCCAACATCTTGAACTTGGGAATGTCCAGATAAGTGTTGAGGATAGATAAATCCAAAATTGGTCTCCACGTTTCCCCTTCTTTGGTACTAGGAACAGGCGAGAAAAAAACCACCCCCTTTCTGAACAGGGACTGGCTGAATAGCCCCTATCTGGAGTAACTGAGAAACTTGCTTGTGAGCCTCTTTTCTTTGTGGAGGAGGAACATCTGGCATGCCTTTGAAAGGGGCATTTGGGGAAATAAAATCTGTGGGATGAATGATATCCAGCACCCATCTGTCTTGAGTAATTAAATCCCAATTTTCTTTGAAAAAACAATCTTCCTCCCAAAGGAGCTGCCGGGCGAGCCCACTGGCAGCTGAAAAGGCAGGTCTTTGGGGTTCTGCTTAGAAAGGACTGACCCCTGCCCTCACCAGAAGTCTGAGCAGGTGAATTTCGTTCTAGGCCTAAAGAACCTTGAGCCCTCCCCCTACCACGCCTAGACCTACCCCTAGACTGGGAGCCATAAGCAGGATATGTCCTCCCCTTAGCAGGCCAATTTCTACTAAACTGGGGAGGCTGCACCTGCAAAAAAACTTTAACAGTCTGCATAGACTTAGCTTTGTCCTCCATTTTCTTTAAAACTGCTTCCACAGGCTCCAAACAACACATCAGACTGTAAAGGAGCATCCAAAACCCTTTGGTCTTAACATGCTCAGCTAAATTCTGATCCTTCAACCAGGCATGTCTGCGAAGAACAGAACTAGTAGCAGCCAGAGGAGGCCTGATCAGCAACAAAACCACACTGGAAAGAATGCTTACCCACTTGTTCAGACACATGAACCAAATCCAGCAATTCTTTTCACTCAATACCTTCCGCCAAAGCATCCACCTTAGATTTCAATTGTGAAAGGAGATAATTCTGATATTTCAGCATTAAATTTACAATTCAACCCTCATGGCTAGAGTGGAAGAAGTATAACTTTCTTACCCCACCTATCCAAAGCCCTTGCCTCTTTATCAGAACAGGATTTTTTAAAACAGAAGCTTTAACACCTTTAGGCCCCTGAGAAACAGTTTCTGGGTCCCCTGGACTCTTAAACAAATACTTATGAGCTTGGGGACCCTATAATACCTATCAGGCTTAACAGGAGCAGGAGGCAAGGAATCAGGGTTCAGGAAGCCTCTGCAAAAACATCCTCCACCACATGCAAACAGGAATAGCTAAGGGCCTATGCTGGGGCAAAACAAGAATTCCCTAAGCCTTTTCCCGGAATCAGAGTAATCTTGGCCTTCCCATTTAAAGTGCTCCCTCATGGTGTGAAGAGTCTCTGAAAATGAAAAATCCTCAGCAGGAGAAGCTGAAGGAGTGGAATCTTCCACATCAGAATCAGAATAAGGAGGAAACTCCCGCAAGTCTTCCCCAGAAGACTCTGAAGCCTTGAACACTGTTCAAAACTATCAAACTCCTGTTCCACCCTAGGCCTCTTATCAGGTGGGGCATAGAACCTCTAATCAGAGTAATCAAATCTTCTGCCATTTTAAGCATATGTTTCTTAGGCACAGAGACAAAAAAGCTAGGAGAAGCCCCTACAGAAGCTGAACTTGGCCTTACTCTAAAAAAAGCTTTGGCAACAGAAGGAGAGGCCCCCTTAAAAAACCCAAACCCCCCCCAAAGAGGGAAGAACAAAAATTTTAACCCTGGGGGAAAAGGCCCCCCTTTTAAAAGGGCCCTGGGCCCCCTTACCCTTCCTTTTAAAAGGGCACATCC